>NC_069504.1:377779827-377874827 GCF_027579735.1 Bombina bombina | reverse complement strand
ACAAAACTTTCCAAGATAAGAGCTTAATATCTATGGCAGTGCTTTCCAAACTGTGTGTCGGGACACACTAGTGTGTCGGCAGCAGTGTGTAGGTGTGTCCCTGCTTCAGCATAATTTTTTTTAAATGTAAAAATTTTTAAAAAATTGTTTTTGGGTTTCCGCCTGCCTGCTACGCATATCACATGGTTGACATGTGATTGATACCTAGGGGGTCACAGATCGTCTTAACCTATTGGCGCAGCTCAGTGGGAACTGAAACTATTCCCATTGGTGGCTTTGGCGGCACATTGGCTCCTGACTGCACGTGTTGTCTCCTTAATTGGCTCGTGTCTGCATGTGTAGTCAGTGAGTGGGACAGCAGTGCGTTTGCAGCGTGGGCAGTAGTCAATCGCACTCACCGAGCTCTGAGGGCGGCAGCTTAAATGCTGAGCTGAAGTCAGAAGTCAGTGGGGGTTTTTTTGCAACTAGCTCCAAGTAGTGCATTGCTGTTCCTGCTCTTGATATATGGATAGGAATGGGAAGCTTAAAAATGTGAGTGTCTAATATTCCACCAAATATTCATAAACTGTGTTCATCCCATCAACCTCATACATCCCATTAAAATAGTAAGTAGCTATTGGTGTTATTAAACTGTTTTTTTAATTCTTGCACTTACTTACATACTGTTACTTAAATACATTTCATTATTATATCATTGTATGTGTCCGTATCTCTTAAAACAAGTTAGTTTAACCTCTTGTTTGCTAGTACAACTGAATTACTGTGTCGCGAAATGATGTAGGTCTAAAAAGTGTGTCACCGACATGAAAAGTTTGGAAAGCTCTGATCTATGGAATGCATAGGTTCAAACGGAACCCCTTGAAGAACTTTAAGAACTAAATTTAAACTCCATGGCGGAGCAAGAGGTTTAAACACAGGCTTGATTCTAACTAAAGCCTGACAAAACGCCTGAACGTCTGGAACATCGGCCAGACGCTTGTGTAAAAGGATAGACAAAGCAGATATTTGTCCCTTTAAGGAACTAACTGATAATCCCTTCTCCAATCCTTCTTGGAGAAAGGATAATAGCCTAGGAATCCTGATCTTACTCCATGAGTAACCCTTGGAATCACACCAGTAAAGATATTTACGCCATATCTTATGATAGATTTTTCTGGTGACAGGCTTTCGAGCCTGAATCAAGGTATCAATGACCGATTCAGAGAAACTACGCTTTGCTAAAATCAAGCGTTCAATCTCCAAGCAGTCAGACACAGAGAAAGTAGGTTTGGATGCTTGAATGGACCTTGAACCCGAAGGTCCTGCCTCAGCGGCAGAGTCCATGGTGGGACGGATGACATGTCCACCAGGTCTGCATACCAAGTCCTGCGTGGCCACGCAGGTGCTATCAAAATCACCAAAGCTCTCTCCTGCTTGATTCTGGCAATCAGACGAGGGAGGAGAGGGAATGGTGGAAACACATAGGCCAGGTTGAAGGACCAGGGCACTGCTAGAGCATCTATCAGCACTGCCTGGGGATCCCTTGACCTGGACCTGTAACAAGGAAGCTTGGCGTTCTGACGAGACGCCATCAGATTCAACTCTAGTGTGCCCCATAGCTGAATCAGTTGGGCAAACACCTCCGGATGGAGCTCCCACTCCCCCGGATGAAAAGTCTGACGACTTAGGAAATCCGCCTCCCAGTTCTCTACCCCTGGGATATGGATTGCTGAAAGATGACAAGAGTGAGTATCTGCCCATCGGATTATTTTTGAAACCTCTATCATCGCTAGAGAACTTCTTGTTCCCCCTTGATGATTGATATAAGCTACAGTCGTGATGTTGTCCGACTGAAATCTGATGAATTTGGCCGCAGCCAGTTGAGGCCACGCCTGAAGCGCATTGAATATCGCTCTCAGTTCCAGAATATTTATCAGGAGGAGAGTCTCCTCCTGAGACCATAACCCCTGTGCTTTCAGGGAGTTCCAGACTGCACCCCAGCCCAGTTGGCTGACATCTGTCGTAACTATGACCCACTCTGGTCTGCGGAAACACATTCCCCGAGACAGGTGAACCTGTGACAACCACCAGAGAAGAGAATCTCTGGTCTCCTGATCTATCTGAGGAGATAAATCTGCATAAACCCCATTCCACTGTTCGAGCATGCATAGTTGCAGTGGTCTGAGGTGTAGGCAAGCAAACGGAACTATGTCCACTGACGGCCGAGGAATGGAATGAAGAGCTCGGCAGGTGGTTACGAGTTTTAATTTCCTGACCTCAGTCAGAAATATTTTCATTTCTACCGAGTCTATCAGAGTTCCTAGTAAGGAAACTCTTGTAAGAGGGAAGAGAGAACTCTTTTTTTATGTTCACCTTCCACCCATGAGATCTCAGAAAAGCCAACACGATGTCCGTGTGAGACTTGGCTAGTTGGAAAGTTGACGCTTGAATTAAGATGTCCTCTAGATAAGGCGCCACTGCTATGCCCTGCGGTCTTAGAATCGCCAGAAGGGACCCTAGCACTTTTGTGAAAATTCTGGGAGCCATGGCCAACCCGAAGGGAAGGGCCACAAACTGGTAATGTCTGTCCATAAAGGCGAACCTGAGAAATCGGTGATGATGATCTCTGTGAATAGGGATGTGCAGATACACATCCTTTAAGTCCACGGTGGTCATATATTGACCCTCCTGGATCAGTAGCAGAATAGTCCGAATAGTCTCCATCTTGAAAGACTGGACTCTGAGGAATTTGTTTAGGATCTTGAGATCCAAGATTGGTCTGAAAGTTCCTTCTTTTTTGGGAACGACAAACAGGTTGGAGTAAAACCCTTGCCCCTGCTTATTTGGGAATCACTCCCATGGTATGTAGGACTTCTACACAGCGTAAGAATGCCTCTCTTTTTGTCTGGTTTGCAGACAATTGAGAAATGTGAAATCTCCCCCTTTGGGGGGGGGGGGGGGGGGAATCTTTGAAGTCCAGAAGATATCCCTGGGAAACAATTTCTAAAGCCCAGGAATCGAGAACATCTCTTGCCCAAGCCTGAGCGAAGAGAGAGAGTCTTCCCCCTACTAGATCCGGTCCCGGATCGGGGGCTACCCCTTCATGCTGTCTTGGAGGCAGCTGCAGGCTTCTAGGCCTGTTTACCCTTGTTCCAAGCCTGGTTAGGTCTCCAGACTGACTTGGATTGAGCAAAATTCCCCTCTTGCTTTGCAGCAGGGGAAGCTGAAGTGGGACCACTCTTGAAGTTTCGAAAAGAACGAAAATTATTCTGTTTGGTCCTTATCTTATTTGTTTTATCCTGAGGGAGGGTATGGCCTTTCCCTACAGTGATGTCTGAAATAACTTCCTTCAGTTCAGGCCCAAATAGGGCCTTTCCTTTGAAAGGGATG
This sequence comes from Bombina bombina, assembly GCF_027579735.1. Taxonomy (NCBI): domain Eukaryota; kingdom Metazoa; phylum Chordata; class Amphibia; order Anura; family Bombinatoridae; genus Bombina; species Bombina bombina. The sequence continues at coordinate 377,871,458 of NC_069504.1, read as the reverse complement.
GTCAAAAGCTTTGATTTTGATGACACATCAGCTGACCAGGACTTAAGCCATAACCGCTCTACGCGCTAAAATGGCAAAACCTGAATTTTTTGCCGCTAATTTAGCCAGTTGAAAAGCGGCATCTGTAATGAAAGAATTAGCCAGTTTAAGAGCCTTAATTCTATCCAAAATATATTCTGATGGGGTCTCCCCCTGAAGAGCCTCTTCCAGAGCCTCGAACCAAAAAGCAGCTGCAGTAGTTACAGGAACAATGCATGCAATAGGTTGGAGAAGAAAACCTTGATGAACAAAAATTTTCTTTAGGAGACCCTCTAATTTTTTATCCATAGGATCTTTGAAAGCACAACGGTCTTCAATAGGTATAGTTAGTTGTACGCTTAGCTAGTGTAGAAATAGCTCCCTCCACCTTAGGGACCGTCTGCCACGAGTCCCGCATGGTGTCAGATATGGGAAACATTTTCTTAAAAGTAGGAGGGGGAGCGAACTGAATACCTGGTCTATCCCACTCCTTAGAAACAATATCCGCAATCCTCTTAGGGACCGGAAAAACATCAGTGTAAACAGGAACCTTTAAGTATTTGTCCATCTTACACAATTTCTCTGGAACCACAATAGGGTCACAATCATCCAGAGTCGCCAATACCTCTCTGAGCAACAAGCGGAGGTGTTCTAGCTGGAATTTAAAGGCCGTCATATCAGAGTCTGTCTGAGGGAGCGTCTTTCCTGAATCAGATATCTCTCCCTCAGACAGCAAATCCCGTACCCCTAATTCAGAACATTGAGAGGGTATATCGGATACGGCTACTAAAGCGTCAGAAAGCTCAGCATTTGTTCTTAACCCAGAGCTATCACGCTTTCCTTGCAACCAAGGCAGTTTAGATAAAACCTCGGTGAGGGTAGAATTCATAACTGCTGCCATGTCTTGTAAAGTAAATGAAGTAGACTCACTAGAGGTACGTGGCGTCACTTGTGCGGGCGTTACTGGTTGTGACACTTGGGGAGAACTAGATGGCATAACCTCACTGAGAATCCTCTAGCGCTACACTTTTAAGTGCTACAATATGCTCTTTAAAATTTTTAGACATATCAGTACAAGTGGGACACATTCTAAGAGGGGGTTCCACAATGGCTTCTAAACATATTGAACAAGGAGTTTCCTTGATGTCAGACATGTTTAACAGGCTAGTAATGAGACAAGCAAGCTTGGAAAACACTTTATTCAATGTAAAAACAACAATTTAAAAAAACGGTACTGTGCCTTTAAGAGAAAAAAAAAAAAAAAGATGTACACGTTCTGCAAAACTGCTTAAAAATGCAACAAACTCTTCAAATTTTTTACAGTATATGTAGTAAGCCTTAGTAAGGTTGCCCCACTAGGAAAAGAAAACTGAAAATACAGAGTCAGCACCTTGCCACAGATCTGCTGTGGCGCCTACCTGCCCTTAGGGGTTAAATCTGAGGGAATAAGGCTTCGTTTTGGCCCCAAAATCGAGTCAGGGCCCTCCTGTGTTGCAGCTTGCTGTCCAGAATGAAAAACAACCGCGCATCTAAGGCGCGAAATTAGGCCCCACCCACCTCTTACTCGATGTCTGTGGGGCCTTAAAGTAACACCTCATGTGTTTAAAACAGCCATGTGGGATGTAAAAACCTCAAACTAAGCCGAATGAACCCTCTAAATAAAAGTCCCAAAAACGTTTTACCATATTTTTCAATAAAAACGTTTGCTCTATTATATAAGTGTCAACCAGAAAGTAACTTAGCCCTTATCCAAGCTTGTAATACTACAATAAGTCTATGATTACAGCTTCCCCTTCCCCTCATGGGGATACTGTCAGCCTGTTCTTGAAATATCACAGTCTTTCTAGAAAAAAATGACTGAACATACCTCAGTGCAGCATAGCATGCAAACCGTTCCTCAACTGAAGTTTCCTGTACTCCTCAGCCTTTGTGGGAACAGCAGTGGATCTTAGTTACAAATGCTAAGATCATCATCCTCCAGGCAGAAATCTTCATCTTATTTCTGCTTGAGAGTAAATAGTACACACCGGTACCATTTAAAATAACAACTAACATTTTGTCACCACAATCACTTTACCCTTCCTTATTGCTTAGAGCAGGCAAAGAGAATGATGGGGAGTGGAGTTAGGGGAGGAGCTATATAGACAGCTCTCCTGTGGGTGCTCTCTTTGCCACTTCCTGTTGGGAAGGATAATATTCCACAAGTATTGGATGAATCTGTGGACTCTATACATCTTGCAAGAGAAATACATTTTTTCTCACAAGCTCCTACGATCATATTTAGGACTAGTGGGTAAGTAACAAAGTGTATGCGTAAAAGGCAACAGTGGGCCAAAATAAATAGGTCGGATGAAGAAATATCAGCAAGACCTTCCTACCAAATCAAACGATGGAGATGTCTTGAAAACAATCAGGTAAGGAAAGATAAACAAAATATTTGGGACTACTGACTGGTCTAGACCACCAACAAAAAAAAAAAAATGAAAGACAACTTAAATTTAAATTCACAAGGCAGAAATGACCTCTTACCACATATAGTCTCCTTAATGACATATTGCTGGTCATAAAGAGTATCTGATAGCTACTGTCTTAAAGGAACAGTAAACAGTGTAATTAAAACAAATGTCTTGTCTTGCTACAGAACAACAAGAGAATTAGGAAATCTTCAATTTTCAGAGCTAAATCACATGAAAATAGGCAAAATAAATACTATATTACTAATTTTTACTATGCATAACTAAATATTTTATATTAAAATCCTAGGCAGGTCAGGAGCTGAGACCTAGCTGCCAATTGGTGGCTGCACATATATACCTCTTATTGGCTTACAGATGTGCTCAGCTAGCTCCAAGTGGTGCATTTCTGCTCCTTCAATAAAGGATACCAAGAGAATGAAGCAAATTAGTAAGCTGTTTAAAAATGTTATGCTCTATCTGAATCACAAAATAAACATTTTGGGTTCAATTTCCTATTAAGAACAGCTTGAAACTCCAACTCCTTAAATAAATACAGTCGCACATTAATAAGGCAGCACAGGAATCAGCATTTGCTGGTATATAAACAGGCTCATCTACCTAGTAAATCATTGTGGAAATCAGTCAACCATTTTATGAACCATGTTTCATATGAAAGAAAATAATTTAAGCTTCATACTTTTAAATCTGCTACAAGGGAAAGAAGTAGCACCAGAGTAGCTATAAGCCTTCTCCAGATGCAGAATGTGAGCATCCCGGAAGAAGAACCCTAAACCTATATCCAGGGAAATTATCTTAAATTGTTGCACTTCTGCCTAGTTTTTCAGTGGGGATTCCCTTACACAAGGCAAGGTGACCTATGTGCAATAAAAAACATGATTAATATACTTAGGCAGCAATTCAGTAAGAAAGGTACATTAATAGATTGAACAACTCATAAAATAAGAGGCAAAATCCTAATTGTTCCAAAATAAAAACCCAGAGAACCCCCCCAAAAAAATCAACATCCTTACTTCAAGAGTCCTCTAATTCCAAATGAGGAATGTTCTGATAAATAATTTTGAAGGACGTTAAACTCAAATTTTAAATAATGTATATAACAGGGCAGCTACTAAATATGCAAGCTTGTTATGGCGGCTCCCCTTTAAGTCAGAAATCTTGGGAAAGAATGGCTTACAACATAGTGTATTATCCCTTAGAAAGTTTCCTACTAAATATTAAAAGGGACAGTAAACAACAAAAAACATAATTTATGTAAGAACTTACCGGATAAATTCATTTCTTTCATATTAGCAAGAGTCCATGAGCTAGTGACGTATGGGATATACATTCCTACCAGGAGGGGCAAAGTTTCCCAAACCTCAAAATGCCTATAAATACACCCCTCACCACACCCACAAATCAGTTTAACGAATAGCCAAGAAGTGGGGTGATAAGAAAAAAGTGTGAAGCATAAATATAAGGAATTGGAATAATTGTGCTTTATACAAAAAAAAATCATAACCACCACAAAAAAAGGGTGGGCCTCATGGACACTTGCTAATATGAAAGAAATGAATTTGTCAGTTAAGTTCTTACATAAATTATGTTTTCTTTCATGTAATTAGCAAGAGTCCATGAGCTAGTGACGTATGGGATAATGACTACCCAAGATGTGGATCTTCCATGCAAGAGTCACTAGAGAGGGAGGGATAAAATAAAGACAGCCAATTCCGCTGAAAATAATCCACACCCAAAACAAAGTTTAAATCTTGTAAAACTGAAATTATAAGCAGAAGAATCAAACTGAAACAGCTGCCTGAAGTACTTTTCTACCAAAAACTGCTTCAGAAGAAGAAAACACATCAAAATGATAGAATTTAGTAAAAGTATGCAAAGAAGACCAAGTTGCTGCTTTGCAAATCTGATCAACCGAAGCTTCATTCCTAAACGCCCAGGAAGTAGAAACTGACCTAGTAGAATGAGCTGTAATCCTAGAATTATGATCAGTTACTTGTTGCGCTAAAGCTTCTAACCAAAAAGTTGAAGCTGCCGCAACATCCGCTAAGGATATAGCAGGTCTAAGAAGATTACCTGAACACAAATACGCTTTTCTTAGAAAGGATTCAATTTTCCTATCTAAAGGATCCTTAAAGGAAGTACCATCTGCCGTAGGAATAGTAGTACGCTTAGCAAGAGTAGAGACAGCCCCATCAACCTTAGGGATTTTGTCCCAAAACTCTAATCTGTCAGATGGCACAGGATATAATTGCTTAAAACGTTTAGAAGGAGTAAATGAATTACCCAAATTATTCCATTCCCTGGAAATTACTTCAGAAATAGCACTAGGGACAGGAAAAACTTCTGGAATAACTACAGGAGATTTAAAAACCTTATCTAAACGTTTAGATTTAGTATCAAGAGGACCAGAATCCTCAATTTCCAATGCAATTAGGACTTCTTTAAGTAAAGAACGAATAAATTCCATTTTAAATAAATATGAAGATTTATCAGCATCAACCTCTGAGACAGAATCCTCTGAACCAGAAGAACCATTATCAGAATGATGATGTTCATTTAAAAATTCATCTGAAAAATTAGAAGTTTTAAAAGACTTTTTACGTTTACTAGAAGGAGGAATAACAGACATAGCCTTCTTAATGGATTTAGAAACAAAATCTCTTATGTTATCAGGAACACTCTGAGTATTAGATGTTGACGGAACAGCAACAGGTAATGTAACAGTACTAAAGGAAATATTATCTGCATTAACAAGTTTGTCATGACAAACAGTACAAACAACAGCTGGAGGAACAGATACCATAAGTTTACAGCAGATACACTTAGCTTTGGTAGCTCCAGCACCATGCAGCGATTTTCCAGAAGTATCTTCTGACTCAGTTTCAACGTGGGACATCTTGCAATATGTAATAGAAAAAACAACATATAAAGCAAAATTGATCAAATTCCTTAAATTACAGTTTCAGGAATGGGAAAAAAATGCCAGTGAACAAGCTTCTAGCAACCAGAAGCAATAAATAATGAGACTTAAATAATGTGGAGACAATAGTGACGCCCATATTTTTTTAGCGCCAAAAGACGCCCACATTATTTGGCGCCTAAATGCTTTTTGCGCCAAAAATGACGCCACATCCGGAACGCCGACACTTTTGGCGCAAAAGAACGTCAAAAATGACGCAACTTCCGGCGACACGTATGACGCCGGAAACAGAAAAAAAAATTTGCGCCAATAAAGTCCGCGCCAAGAATGACGCAATAAAAACATAATTTATGCTTACCTGATAAATTTATTTCTCTTGTAGTGTATCCAGTCCACGGATCATCCATTACTTATGGAATATATTCTCCTTCCCAATAGGAAGTTGCAAGAGTCCACCCACAGCAAAGCTGCTATATAGCTCCTCCCCTAACTGCCATATTCAGTCATTCAACCGAAAACATGCAGAGAAAGGAAAAACCATAGGGTGCAGTGGTGACTGTAGTTCAAATGAAAAAATTACCTGCTTTAAAGTGACAGGGCGGGCCGTGGACTGGATACACTACAAGAGAAATAAATTTATCAGGTAAGCATAAATTATGTTTTCTCTTGTTAAGTGTATCCAGTCCACGGATCATCCATTACTTATGGAATACCAATACCAAAGCTAAAGTACACGGATGATGGGAGGGACAAGGCAGGTACTTAAACGGAAGTTACCACTGCCTGTAAAAAACCCTTTCTCCTAAAAATAGCCTCCGAAGAAGCAAGGTATCAAATTTGTTAAATTTGAAAAGTATGAAGCGCAGACCAAGACTCCGTCTTGTAAATCTGTTCAACAGAAGCCACATTTAAAAAAGGCCCAAGTGAAAACCACAGCTCTAGTAGAATGAGCTGTAATCCCTTCAGGAGGCTGCTGTCCAGCAGTCTCATAAGCTAAATGAATTATGCTTTTTAACCAAAAAGACAGAGAGGCTGCTGAAGTCTTTTGACCTCTCCTCTGTCCAGAATAGACAACAAACAAGGTGAACGTTTGATGAAAACTGTAGTAGCTTGTAAGTAAAACTTTAAAGCACAAACCACGTCCAATATTGTGTAATAGACGTTCCTTCTTTGAGGAAGGATTAGGATACAAGCATGGAACAACTATCTCTTGAGTGATGTACTTGTTAGATACCACCTTAGGAAAAAACCCAGGTTGGTACGCAGCACTACCTTATCCGTACGAAGGACCAGATAAGGAGAATCACATTGTAACACAGATAACTTGGAGACTCTACGAGTCGAGGAAATAGCTACCCAAAAGGAACTTTCCAAGATAAAGATTGATATCTATGGAACAAAAAAGGTTCAAACGGAACTTCTTGAAGAACCTTAAGAATCAGGTTTAAGCTCCATGGCGGAGCAACAGTTTTAAACACAGGCTTGGATCTAACCAAAGCCTGACCAAATGCCTGAACGTCTAGAATACCTGCCAGACGCTTGTGCAAAAAAAATAGACAGAGTAAAAATCTGTCCCCTTTTAAGGAATTAGCTGACAACCCTTTTCTCCAAAACATCTTGGAGAAAAGATAATATCCTGGGAATCCAGACTTTACTCCATGAGTAACCCTTGGATTCATAACAATCAGATATTTACACCATATCTATGTTCAATTTTCCTAGAGACAGGCTTTCATGTCTGTATTAAGGTATCAATGACTGACTCGGAGAAGCCATGCTTTGATAACATCAAGCGTTCAGTCTCCAGGCAGTCCATCTCAGATTGATTCTATTTAGATGGTTGAAAGGACCCTGAGGTAGAGGGACCTGTCTCAGAAGCAGAGACCGTGATGGAAAGGATGACATGTCCACCAGATCTGCATACCAGGTCCTGCGAGGCTACGCAGGCGCTGTCAAAAACACCAAAGCCCTCTCCTGCTTGGTCTTGACCTCCGGAGGAAATCCCACTCCCCCGGAAGAAAAGTCTGACGACTTAGAAAATCCACCTCCCAGTTCTCAACACCTGGGATATGGATAGCTGATAGACAAGAGTGAGTCTCTGTCCAGTGAATTATTGTAAGACTTCTAACATCGCTAGGGAACTTCTGTTCCCCCTTGATGGCTGATGTAAGCCACAGTCGTGTATATTGTCCGACTGAGTATGATGTACCTCAGAGTTGCTAACTGAGGCCAAGTCTGAAGAGCATGGAATATCACTCCCAGTTCCAGAATATTTATTATACATTCATGTACTGAGCCACCGAAGGGCGCGGATGAGATGAAAAAAACACGGCAGAAATTTAGAAACTTTGACAACCTGGACTCCGTCAGGTAAATTTTCATTTCTACAGAATCTATCAGAGTCCCTAGGAGGGAAACCCTTGAGATTGGGGATAGAGAACTCTTTCCTTGTTCACTTTCCACCCATGTGATCTCAGAAATGCCAGTACTACGTCCGTATGAGACTGGGCAATTTGGATGACGCCTGTATCAGGATGTCGTCTAAATAAGGAGCCACTTCTATGCCCCGACCGCCAAAGCGACCCCAGAACCTCCATAAAGATTCTTGGGGCTGTAGATATCCCAAAGGAAAGAGCTACAAACTGGTAATGCCCGTCTAGAAAGGCAAACCTGAAAAACGATGGTGATCTTTATGCATCACAATGTGAGGATAAGCATCCTTCAAATCCATTGTAGTCCTCTATTGACTCTCCTGGATCATAGTTAAGATGGTACGAATAGTTTCCATCTTAAATGACAGAATTCTGAGGAATTTGTTTAAGATCTTTAGATCCAAAATAGGTCTGAAGGTTCCCTCTCCTTGGGAACCACAAACAGATTTGAGTAAAAACTCTGTCCCTGTTCCTCTCTTGGAACTGGATGGATCTCGTACACAATGTAAGAATGCCTCCTTCTTTATCTGGTTTGCAGATAATTGTGAAAGGCGAAATCTCCCCTTTTTTTGGGGGGGAATCTTTGAAATCCAGAAGATATCTCTGGGATATAAATTCCAATGCCTAGGGATCCTGGGCATCTCTTGCCCACGCCTGGGCGAAGAATGAAAGTCTGCCCCCTATAGGATCCGTTACCGGATAGGGGTCCGTTCCTTCATGCTGCCTTAGAGGCAGCAGCAGGCTCCTTGGCCTGCTTATCTTTGTTCCAGGTCCGATTGTCTCCAGACCGCCTTGGACTGAGCAAAAATTCCCTCTTGTTTTGCCTTAGAGGAAGAGGATGCCACACCTGCCCTGAAGTTTTTAAAAGGCACGAAAATTAGACTTTTTTTTTTTTTTTTTTTCCTTTTGGCCCTTGATTTGGACCTATCCTGAGGAAGGGCATGACCTTTTCCTCCAGAGATATAAGCAATAATCTCCTTCAAACCAGGCCCGAATAGGGTCTGCCCCTTGAAGGGAAGTTAAGTAGCTTATTTATTAAAGTCACGACAGCTGACCATGATATAAGCCATAGCGCTCTGCGCGCCAGTATAGTAAAAAACAGAATTCTTAGCCGTTAGTCTAGTCAAATGAACAAGGCATCAGAAAACAAAGGAATTGGCTAGCATAAGCTTGTCAAATATATTCATCCAATGGAGTCACTTAACTGTAAAGCCTCATCAAGAGACTCAACCCAGAACGCCGCAGCAGCAGTGACAGAAGCAATGTATGCAAGGGGCTGCAGGATAAAACCCTGTTGAATAAACATTTTTTATCCATTGGATCTAAAAAGCACAACTGTCCTCGTCAGAGGTAGTGGTACGCTTAGCTAGAGTAGAAACTCTTCTCTCCACCTTAGGAACTGTCTGCCAGAAGTCCCGTGTGGTGGTAACTATTAGAAAACATTCTTCTAAAAAATAGGAGGGGAAGAGAACGGCACACCTGGTCTATCCCATTCCTTATTAAAAAAATTTTAGTAAACCTCTTTAGGTATTGGAAAAACATCAGTACACACCGGCACTGCATATTATTTATCCAGTCTACACAATTTCTCTGGCCCTGCGATTGTACACATTCATTCAGAGCAGCCAAAGCCTCCCTGAGCAACAAGTGGAGGTTCTCAAGCACAAATTTTAAATGTAGAAATATCAGAATCAGGTTAAATCATCTTCCCTGAGTCAAAAAAAAAAAAAAAATCACCCACAGACTAAGCATATTGTGAGGTAGTATCATACATGGTTCTTAAAGCGTCTGTATGCTCTGTATCTACCCCCAGAGCTAACTGCTTTCCTTTAATTTCAGGTAGTCTGACTAATACTGCTGCCAGAATATTATTCACCACCTTTGCCATGTCTTGTAAAATAAACGCTATGGGCGCCCTTGATGTACTAGGCGCCATTTGAGCGTGAGTCCCTGAAGCGGGAGTCGAAGGGTCTGACACGTGGGGAGAGTTAGTCGGCATAACTTTCCCCTCGACAGAATCCCCTGGTAAAAGAAACGCTATGGGTGCCCTTGATGTACTTGGCGCCATTTGAGCGTGAGTCCCTAAAGCGGGAGTCAAAAGGTCTGACACGTGGGGAGAGTTAGTCGGCATAACTACCCCCACGACAGAATCCTCTGGTGATAATGTTTTTAAAGACAAAAAATGATCTTTATTGTTTAACATGAAATCAGTGCATCTGGTACACATTCTAAGATGGGGTTCCACCATGGCTTTAAAACATAATGAACACAGAGCTTCCTCTATGTCAGACATGTTAGAACAGACTAATAATGAGACTAGTAAGCTTGGAAAACACTTTAAATCAAGTTAACAAGCAAATATATAAAACGTTACTGTGCCTTTAAGAGAAACAAATTTTGTCAAAATTTGAAAAACAGTGAAAAAACAGAATTTATGTTTACCTGATAAATTACTTTCTCCAACGGTGTGTCCGGTCCACGGCGTCATCCTTACTTGTGGGATATTCTCTTCCCCAACAGGAAATGGCAAAGAGCCCAGCAAAGCTGGTCACATGATCCCTCCTAGGCTCCGCCTACCCCAGTCATTCGACCGACGTTAAGGAGGAATATTTGCATAGGAGAAACCATATGATACCGTGGTGACTGTAGTTAAAGAAAATAAATTATCAGACCTGATTAAAAAACCAGGGCGGGCCGTGGACCGGACACACCGTTGGAGAAAGTAATTTATCAGGTAAACATAAATTCTGTTTTCTCCAACATAGGTGTGTCCGGTCCACGGCGTCATCCTTACTTGTGGGAACCAATACCAAAGCTTTAGGACACGGATGATGGGAGGGAGCAAATCAGGTCACCTAGATGGAAGGCACCACGGCTTGCAAAACCTTTCTCCCAAAAATAGCCTCAGAAGAAGCAAAAGTATCAAACTTGTAAAATTTGGTAAAAGTGTGCAGTGAAGACCAAGTCGCTGCCCTACATATCTGATCAACAGAAGCCTCGTTCTTGAAGGCCCATGTGGAAGCCACAGCCCTAGTGGAATGAGCTGTGATTCTTTCGGGAGGCTGCCGTCCGGCAGTCTCGTAAGCCAATCTGATGATGCTTTTAATCCAAAAAGAGAGAGAGGTAGAAGTTGCTTTTTGACCTCTCCTTTTACCGGAATAAACAACAAACAAGGAAGATGTTTGTCTAAAATCCTTTGTAGCATCTAAATAGAATTTTAGAGCGCGAACAACATCCAAATTGTGCAACAAACGTTCCTTCTTCGAAACTGGTTTCGGACATAGAGAAGGTACGATAATCTCCTGGTTAATGTTTTTGTTAGAAACAACTTTTGGAAGAAAACCAGGTTTAGTACGTAAAACCACCTTATCTGCATGGAACACCAGATAAGGAGGAGAACACTGCAGAGCAGATAATTCTGAAACTCTTCTAGCAGAAGAAATTGCAACCAAAAACAAAACTTTCCAAGATAATAACTTAATATCAACGGAATGTAAAGGTTCAAACGGAACCCCCTGAAGAACTGAAAGAACTAAGTTGAGACTCCAAGGAGGAGTCAAAGGTTTGTAAACAGGCTTGATTCTAACCAGAGCCTGAACAAAGGCTTGAACATCTGGCACAGCTGCCAGCTTTTTGTGAAGTAACACAGACAAGGCAGAAATCTGTCCCTTCAAGGAACTTGCAGATAATCCTTTTTCCAATCCTTCTTGAAGGAAGGATAGAATCTTAGGAATCTTAACCTTGTCCCAAGGGAATCCTTTAGATTCACACCAACAGATATATTTTTTCCAAATTTTGTGGTAAATTTTTCTAGTTACAGGCTTTCTGGCCTGAACAAGAGTATCAATAACAGAATCTGAGAACCCTCGCTTCGATAAGATCAAGCGTTCAATCTCCAAGCAGTCAGCTGGAGTGAGACCAGATTCGGATGTTCGAACGGACCTTGAACAAGAAGGTCTCGTCTCAAAGGTAGCTTCCATGGTGGAGCCGATGACATATTCACCAGATCTGCATACCAAGTCCTGCGTGGCCACGCAGGAGCTATCAAGATCACCGACGCCCTCTCCTGATTGATCCTGGCTACCAGCCTGGGGATGAGAGGAAACGGCGGGAATACATAAGCTAGTTTGAAGGTCCAAGGTGCTACTAGTGCATCTACTAGAGTCGCCTTGGGATCCCTGGATCTGGACCCGTAGCAAGGAACCTTGAAGTTCTGACGAGAGGCCATCAGATCCATGTCTGGAATGCCCCACAGTTGAGTGATTTGGGCAAAGATTTCCGGATGGAGTTCCCACTCCCCCGGATGCAATGTCTGACGACTCAGAAAATCCGCTTCCCAATTTTCCACTCCTGGGATGTGGATTGCAGACAGGTGGCAGGAGTGAGTCTCCGCCCATTGAATGATTTTGGTCACTTCTTCCATCGCCAGGGAACTCCTTGTTCCCCCCTGATGGTTGATGTACGCAACAGTCGTCATGTTGTCTGATTGAAACCGTATGAACTTGGCCCTCGCTAGCTGAGGCCAAGCCTTGAGAGCATTGAATATCGCTCTCAGTTCCAGAATATTTATCGGTAGAAGAGATTCTTCCCGAGACCAAAGACCCTGAGCTTTCAGGGATCCCCAGACCGCGCCCCAGCCCATCAGACTGGCGTCGGTCGTGACAATGACCCACTCTGGTCTGCGGAAGGTCATCCCTTGTGACAGGTTGTCCAGGGACAGCCACCAACGGAGTGAGTCTCTGGTCCTCTGATTTACTCGTATCTTCGGAGACAAGTCTGTATAGTCCCCATTCCACTGACTGAGCATGCACAGTTGTAATGGTCTTAGATGAATGCGCGCAAAAGGAACTATGTCCATTGCCGCTACCATCAAACCTATCACTTCCATGCACTGCGCTATGGAAGGAAGAGGAACGGAATGAAGTATCCGACAAGAGTTTAGAAGTTTTGTTTTTCTGGCCTCTGTCAGAAAAATCCTCATTTCTAAGGAGTCTATTATTGTTCCCAAGAAGGGAACCCTTGTCGACGGAGATAGAGAACTCTTTTCCACGTTCACTTTCCATCCGTGAGATCTGAGAAAGGCCAGGACGATGTCCGTGTGAGCCTTTGCTTGAGGAAGGGACGACGCTTGAATCAGAATGTCGTCCAAGTAAGGTACTACAGCAATGCCCCTTGGTCTTAGCACCGCTAGAAGGGACCCTAGTACCTTTGTGAAAATCCTTGGAGCAGTGGCTAATCCGAAAGGAAGCGCCACGAACTGGTAATGCTTGTCCAGGAATGCGAACCTTAGGAACCGATGATGTTCCTTGTGGATAGGAATATGTAGATACGCATCCTTTAAATCCACCGTGGTCATGAATTGACCTTCCTGGATGGAAGGAAGAATTGTTCGAATGGTTTCCATTTTGAACGATGGAACCTTGAGAAACTTGTTTAAGATCTTGAGATCTAAGATTGGTCTGAACGTTCCCTCTTTTTTGGGAACTATGAACAGATTGGAGTAGAACCCCATCCCTTGTTCTCCTAATGGAACAGGATGAATCACTCCCATTTTTAACAGGTCTTCTACACAATGTAAGAATGCCTGTCTTTTTATGTGGTCTGAAGACAACTGAGACCTGTGGAACCTCCCCCTTGGGGGAAGCCCCTTGAATTCCAGAAGATAACCTTGGGAGACTATTTCTAGTGCCCAAGGATCCAGAACATCTCTTGCCCAAGCCTGAGCGAAGAGAGAGAGTCTGCCCCCCACCAGATCCGGTCCCGGATCGGGGGCCAACATTTCATGCTGTCTTGGTAGCAGTGGCAGGTTTCTTGGCCTGCTTTCCCTTGTTCCAGCCTTGCATTGGTCTCCAAGCTTGCTTGGCTTGAGAAGTATTACCCTCTTGCTTAGAGGACGTAGCACTTTGGGCTGGTCCGTTTCTACGAAAGGGACGAAAATTAGGTTTATTTTTGGCCTTGAAAGGCCGATCCTGAGGAAGGGCGTGGCCCTTACCCCCAGTGATATCAGAGATAATCTCTTTCAAGTCAGGGCCAAACAGCGTTTTCCCCTTGAAAGGAATGTTAAGTAGTTTGTTCTTGGAAGACGCATCAGCTGACCAAGATTTCAACCAAAGCGCTCTGCGCGCCACAATAGCAAACCCAGAATTCTTAGCCGCTAACCTAGCCAATTGCAAAGTGGCGTCTAGGGTGAAAGAATTAGCCAATTTGAGAGCACTGATTCTGTCCATAATCTCCTCATAAGGAGGAGAATCACTATCGACCGCCTTTACTAGCTCATCGAACCAGAAACACGCGGCTGTAGTGACAGGGACAATGCATGAAATTGGTTGTAGAAGGTAACCCTGCTGAACAAACATCTTTTTAAGTAAACCTTCTAATTTTTTATCCATAGGATCTTTGAAAGCACAACTATCTTCTATGGGTATAGTGGTGCGTTTGTTTAAAGTGGAAACCGCTCCCTCGACCTTGGGGACTGTCTGCCATAAGTCCTTTCTGGGGTCGACCATAGGAAACAATTTTTTAAATATGGGGGGAGGGACGAAAGGTATACCGGGCCTTTCCCATTCTTTATTTACAATGTCCGCCACCCGCTTGGGTATAGGAAAAGCTTCTGGGAGCCCCGGGACCTCTAGGAACTTGTCCATTTTACATAGTTTCTCTGGGATGACCAAATTCTCACAATCATCCAGAGTGGATAATACCTCCTTAAGCAGAGCGCGGAGATGTTCCAACTTAAATTTAAATGTAATCACATCGGGTTCAGCTTGTTGAGAAATTTTCCCTGAATCTGAAATTTCTCCCTCAGACAAAACCTCACTGGCCCCATCAGACTGGTGTAGGGGCCTTTCAGAACCATTATCCTCAGCGTCGTCATGCTCTTCAGTATCTAAAACAGAGCAGTCGCGCTTACGCTGATAAGTGGGCATTTTGGCTAAAATGTTTTTGATAGAATTATCCATTACAGCCGTTAATTGTTGCATAGTAAGGAGTATTGGCGCGCTAGATGTACTAGGGGCCTCCTGAGTGGGCAAGACTCGTGTAGACGAAGGAGGGAATGATGCAGTACCATGCTTACTCCCCTCACTTGAGGAATCATCTTGGGCATCATTGTCATTGTCACATAAATCACATTTATTTAAATGAGAAGGAACTCTGGCTTCCCCACATTCAGAACACAGTCTATCTGGTAGTTCAGACATGTTAAACAGGCATAAACTTGATAACAAAGTACAAAAAACGTTTTAAAATAAAACCGTTACTGTCACTTTAAATTTTAAACTGAACACACTTTATTACTGCAATTGCGAAAAAATATGAAGGAATTGTTCAAAATTCACCAAAATTTCACCACAGTGTCTTAAAGCCTTAAACGTATTGCACACCAAATTTGGAAGCTTTAACCCTTAAAATAACGGAACCGGAGCCGTTTTTAACTTTAACCCCTTTACAGTCCCTGGTATCTGCTTTGCTGAGACCCAACCAAGCCCAAAGGGGAATACGATACCAAATGACGCCTTCAGAAAGTCTTTTCTATGTATCAGAGCTCCTCACACATGCGACTGCATGTCATGCCTCTCAAAAACAAGTGCGCAACACCGGCGCGAAAATGAGGCTCTGCCTATGATTTGGGAAAGCCCCTAAAGAATAAGGTGTCTAAAACAGTGCCTGCCGATATAATCTTATCAAAATACCCAGATTAAATGATTCCTCAAGGCTAAATATGTGTAATATATGAATCGATTTAGCCCAGAAAAAGTCTACAGTCTTAATAAGCCCTTGTGAAGCCCTTATTTACTATCTTAATAAACATGGCTTACCGGATCCCATAGGGAAAATGACAGCTTCCAGCATTACATCGTCTTGTTAGAATGTGTCATACCTCAAGCAGCAAGAGACTGCTCACTGTTCCCCCAACTGAAGTTAATTCCTCTCAACAGTCCTGTGTGGAACAGCCATGGATTTTAGTAACGGTTGCTAAAATCATTTTCCTCATACAAACAGAAATCTTCATCTCTTTTCTGTTTCAGAGTAAATAGTACATACCAGCACTATTTTAAAATAACAAACTCTTGATTGAATAATAAAAACTACAGTTAAACACTAAAAAACTCTAAGCCATCTCCGTGGAGATGTTGCCTGTACAGCGGCAAAGAGAATGACTGGGGTAGGCGGAGCCTAGGAGGGATCATGTGACCAGCTTTGCTGGGCTCTTTGCCATTTCCTGTTGGGGAAGAGAATATCCCACAAGTAAGGATGACGCCGTGGACCGGACACACCTATGTTGGAGAAAAAGGCAGTAAAACAAACGAAATTTTTACAGTACATGTAATAAGGTAACAGAGCATTGCACCCACTTGCAAATGGATGATTAACCCCTTAATGCAAAAAACAGATCAAAAAAACGACAGACGTTTTTAAAAACAGACACAACAAACTGCCACAGCCAACAGTGGGAAGCTTCAGTTAACTGTTTCTATGCAAAATTTAAGCCAGCCATGTGGAAAAAACTTAGGCCCCAATAAGTTTCATCACCAAACAAATGTTAAAAAACGATTAAACATGCCAGCAAACGTTTTAAAACACATTTTTACAAGAGTATGCATCTCTATTAATAAGCCTGATACCAGTCGCTTTTACTGCATTTAAGGCTTTACTTACATTATTTCGGTATCAGCAGTATTTTCTTAGTCAATTCCATTCCTAGAAAAATATTTTACTGCACTATACCAACATTACAGTGTTATCACCAATGTACGTTAAAAAAACGATTAAACATGCCAGCAAACGTTTTAAAACACATTTTTATAAGAGTATGTATCTCTATTAATAAGCCTGATACCAGTCGCTATCGCTGCATTTAAGGCTTTACTTACATTATTTCGGTATCAGCAGTATTTTCTTAGTCAATTCCATTCCTAGAAAAATATTTTACTGCACATACCTTATCTGCAGGAAAACCTGCACGCCATTCCCCCTCTGAACTACCTCACTCCTCAGAATGTGTGAGAACAGCAAATGGATCTTAGTTACGTCTGCTAAGATCATAGAAAAACGCAGGCAGATTCTTCTTCCAAATACTGCCTGAGATAAACAGCACACTCCGGTGCCATTTAAAAATAACAAACTTTTGATTGAAGAATAAACTAAGTAGAAAGCACCACAGACTCTCACGACCTCCTATCTATGTTGAGGCTTGCAAGAGAATGACTGAATATGGCAGTTAGGGGAGGAGCTATATAGCAGCTTTGCTGTGGGTGGACTCTTGCAACTTCCTGTTGGGAAGGAGAATATATTCCATAAGTAATGGATGATCCGTGGACTGGATACACTTAACAAGAGAAAGAAGCATTTTCAGCCCCCGCGAGCCTAACAGCCCACAGGGAAAAAGTCAAATTTTAAGGTAAGAAAAAAATTGATTTATTCATATGCATTATCCCAAATATGAAACTGACTGTCTGAAATAAGGAATGTTGAACATCCTGAGTCAAGGCAAATAAATGTTTGAATACATATATTTAGAACTTTATAAAAAAGTGCCCAACCATAGCTTAGAGTGTCAAAGAAAATAAGACTTACTTACCCCAGGACACTCATCTACATGTTGTAGAAAGCCAAACCAGTACTGAAACGAAAATCAGCAGAGGTAATGGTATATAAATAAGAGTATATCGCCGATCTGAAAAGAGAGGTAAGAGATGAATCTCTACGACCGATAACAGAGAACCTATGAAATAGACCCCGTAGAAGGAGATCATTGAATTCAAATAGGCAATACTCTCCTCACATCCCTCTGACATTCACTGCACGCTGAGAGGAAAACCGGGCTCCAACCTGCTGCGGAGCGCATATCAACGTAGAATCTAGCACAAACTTACTTCACCACCTCCATAGGAGGCAAAGTTTGTAAAACTGATTTGTGGGTGTGGTGAGGGGTGTATTTATAGGCATTTTGAGGTTTGGGAAACTTTGCCCCTCCTGGTAGGAATGTATATCCCATACGTCACTAGCTCATGGACTCTTGCTAATTACATGAAAGAAATGTTATTTAAAAGATAGATAATCCCTTTATTTACCCCAGTTTTGCAAAACCAACGTGGTTATATTAATACACTTTTTACCTCTGTGATTACCCTGTATCTAAACTTCTGCAGACTGCCTCCTTATCTCAGATCTTTTGACAGACTTGCATTTCAGGCAGTTAGTGCTGACTCTTTAATAACTTCCCAAGCATGAGCACGTTATCTATATGGCACACATTAACGCCCTATGGCTGTGAAAAACTGTCAAATGCATTCAGATAAGAGGCAGCATTCAAGGGCTTAGAAATTAGCATATGAGCCTACCTAGCTTTAGCTTTCAACTAAGAATACCAAGCAAACAAAGCAAATTTGATGATAAAAGTAAAGTGGAAAGTTGTTTAAATTTGTTTAATTTGGACTTTCTGTCCCTTTACGTACTCACAGGGAAATATGGTCCAAAAAGAAGTTTATTAAATCTCCAATAGGACAAACTTCATCCAAATACTGCTACTCTTCACACTGAGTGTATTTAAAAGTATAATAAAAGCCAAATAGAGCCATAATTAAAATGCTACAAGCATTCCAGCAGATCAGCAGATAAACTGCCTTTTTCAAGAGCAATCAGTACATCAAATAAGATTTTATTAAACTTGTGTATACAATATTATTCTAACCTTGCCTTGTCGCATTTCTGCATTACTATGAATCAAATTAGTGATGCACCGAAATGGAAATTCTGGATCGAAACCGAAAATCCGGGATGCACTTGCCTGAAAACCGATACCGAAAATGTCTTTTTTTCAAATATTTTTTTTTTTTGCATAATTAAGACTATTTAATGAATGAATCTGAATTGAAAACGTTCAAGCCAATAAAAAAAAAAAAAAAAAAAAAAAAAAAAAAAAAAAAAGCACACACTTTTATTGAAAGTAACACATTAAAATTGGACAAAAATATCTTAAAACAATAATATGCTACACAATAATTTTTTCCAAGAAAAAAAAAATACAGGCAAAAAAATTACAATGCCATTTTCAGCCAAAATGTTTCTGTGACCAAAATTTCTGTGCATCCCTACTTAAAACAATATTAAATATCAATGTACTGTATTATTCTTTATTTAGTTCTATGTAACAGAATCAGATTTAACAGTTTTGTTTTTTTACCAATCATCCAAATAAAGTATAGTCCTAGAAAACTCATTATATGCAAAACAGTAAGTCAAGTAATTAACTTAAAAGGCAGCTATAGGCTAGCATCAAATTTGAAACATGCTACACAATAATTTTACCGAAAATAACAGGCAAAAAACTCGAAAACCAAAATAGCCAAAAATGCCATTTTTGGCCGAAATGTTTCTGTGGCGGAAATTTCGGTGCATCTCTAAATCAAATATATTTCAAACTTATCACTACCTATTTTTCCACCAAATAAACAAGCCCAAATATTACATTTCCCAATACGGCATGAGTGAGAGCATCCTGCTGGCACAAAATTAAGAACTTATTTTGGTAAAACAAGAAATAAAAATGATAGTTACCTGTCTCTACACGTGCAATGTCAATAAAATGGTCTTCGGATGCAGATGCAAGCATCTTTCCATCATAACTGAAGCTTAATGTCCTGACAGGCCAGTCTAATCTAGAGCAATAGAAATGCAATGCTAAATTAGAAGCAAGATAAAACAGACAATGCTTACTAGAGATTTGTTTTCCAAAATAAAACATTTATATATCAGAAAATACAGAGAATTGTTGTCATATACATACTTGACCATCAAAGTTTTAGCTAGGGTTCACCAATTTATATGAAATGTAAAAGGTCAGTTTAAAATATATAGAAAACCCCCCCCACATAGAAATAGCATAGTTCATTTAGGCATGACATACGTTTTTCACTCTATGATTTGAATACAATTTGCCTGTAGCTACCAATATCGCTCCAGAATATCAAGATACGTAATTCTTAAACATATTGAACATAATGTCCAGCAACTGAAGACCACAAAAAGAGAAATATACAAAAGTGCTTGTATTAATTAATTGAAAACATAAATTGAAAAACATAACGTAATCCCATCTCAAAATAATTAAATTATAATTTATTGTCTTTCCAATAAAAAGAGGCAAACCTGATACGCACAAGTACCCCTACCTTGAGAAGCAGCGCACACACACAAGCTCCTCTACATCCCAGAGGCTGACCAGAGCATCTGCACTACCTGTGGCAAAGTATTTCCCAGTCGGATCAAATTTTATACAGATGCAATTGGAAGGGTGAGCGTTGATTGACTGTACAGGCTTCAGCTCTGGGTAACTGAAAATAAGTAAATAATGATGTCACAGGTGTTTCATAACTACCAAATATATACCTTGTTCATTCACTGCAACTATATGTCCTGGTCAAATGTTTTTTTAGTCTGAAATGTGTAGGTGGCCATTTTTTGTCCATAAAAGGAACACAGATGTCCCAAAGAGTTATTTAGGGCTATAAAAATAATAATGTTGGGTTGGTGAGCCGATGGCACGGGTGGTGTCACTCATAACAAATTTTCTGGCCATTTGGGCTATCACTAATATACTGTTTGGTTTCATTAGCTGCAACCAACTGTAGTGCATAATAAAATCAGCAACTGAGCTTTAATTGTTATTTTATGAATTTCAGAGAAAACATTTTTTGAATGTTTTTTTATTGTCCATTTTAATTTCATTTAAAGACAAAAATACTGCGGGCACTTTCGAGATTTTTAGCAGATTATTGCAAGTTTGAGTGCATGCTCTCAAAATAATAATTCACCATGACTATTCTAATGTGTGCTTGATTTTTTATTATTCTCAAAATTATAAAATAGTGTGTGTGTCTTTAGTGTTCCAACTAATACTGTAAATATGTCAAGTGCATACGCGATACATTCTCATATAATAACAAACCTGTCATTAAATGTTAAATGTTTAATTCTCGCTCCTCTGTTAGTATGGATAATTACAACAAAAAAATGATCTTTTTAATCAATCTACTTGTGTCTCTAATGAAAAGCGTGTCTAGCACAAGAAGGTGCTTATGATTGATGTCAACAGATGTGCAGTATTATACTGTCATACCTCAGGATGTTGATGCAGCCATTCCCATTTGTTAGAAAAAACATATTGTTGTCATTGTTCCAGGAAATTTCATTCACTTCAAACTTGAACTGCTCTTCTGCTCTGCAACGATAAGACTTGGCATCTATGAAGGTCACCATATCATCTTTGTTTCCCACGGCAATAGTCTGACCGTCTGGGCTCCAGCAAATGTTTATATTTTCTCCTACAAAATAAAAAAAATAAAAATAAAAATGGATACATAAGACAAAAGAGCAAAATCAAAATACAAGGACGGACATTTTTCATGAACTGCATTTCCCAATCTGGAACTAAAAATCTTCTACTTCTGCTAAAATGAACACCTCTAGATTACAGAATAGATCATATCTGTAACATCATAAAGAGCTACAACTTTTGCTTTCTAAATCATTTTGTTTTGGGACCATATCATAATAGGTATATCCCAAGCTTTTTCTCTCTGATATATACATTGATCACGGGGTATAGCTTCATTCTCACAAGTAAAACTTGAGATGAAAAATTAAAAAAATTGGATTTATTTGTGTGATGAGGAACAAGGGTGAAGAAAACGTGACAATGACCTCAAGGCAAGCAGATGGTAAAAATTCAAAGTATTTAAAGCAGGTGTCGACAAAGTTTAAATATTATATATATATATATATATATATATATATATATATATATATATATATATATATATATACATACACACATATACACACAAATCTTTACTAATGCTGCAGCCTCCGGCTGGTGACGTGACGGACCAAGCAGGACCGGCTCAGCACGGGGGAATCATGAATGACGAAGGCAGCGAGCAGTACTATAACTATGTAACTAAACAGTGCTACTTCTTAAGAGTCCTGTTTTCATTCCCATAGCAACCCAATGCTCGTCTGTGTAAATATGATTTGATGAAGTGCTGGTACAACCTATCAAGGCCACAGGAGGGTTGGGCTTGTTGATCACAGGGACAGTGGCACTCTTAAAAAGGATATGAAACCCAAACATTTTCTTTCAAGATTCAGATAGAGCATTCCATTTTAAACAAATTTTCAATTTACTTCTATTATCAATTTTGCTTAATTTTCTTGGTATCCTTTATTGAATGAGCAGAAATGCATTACTGGGAGCTAGCTAAACACATCTTTAAGCCAATGACAACAGACATATATGAGCATCCACCACTAAGCAGCTAGCTTCCAGCTCCTGAGCCTAAGTATGCTTTTCAACCAAGGATACCAATAGAACAAAGCAAATTATATAATAGAAGTCCATTGGAAAGTTGTTTAAAATATGTATGCTCTGAATCATGAAAGAAAAGTTTTGGGTTTAATGTCCCTTAAAAGAGTTATCATTACCAAGTCTTATTTGCTATGTGTTTATATATTTATAAAATAAAAATAAGATGCTTATTATGAACACTCTTAAATATTCCCAATATGTATTAGAAACTAGGTAAAACTGAATACATGAACTGGCAGTCTTGCTTTAAAAAAAAAACCAAAAAAAAAAAAAAACACACAAGTAAAAAGCCATACAAACTGTGGAGTCTGAGTAAATTATATTTACTAACACACCTAGTATATATTGATCCCTTGTTGTTTTTATATATACGTGCCAAATCTTCGTTTCAAGGTACACAAACTGTAAATGTCACTAAAGGGAATATAGTACAGGGGACAATAACTTCTTAATTTATTATTACAGATAGATTTAAGATACTATAACATCATTTATATTTGTATATATGGATTAATAACACAATTTGTGCATGTGATATTTGAAAGGATTGCTATTGAATATTTGTTTGAACTAAAGAAGATGGGCTTCCCTTCCTATTGTTGGAGATTGATGTCCGTGTGTGATCCACATGGCAATAAAATAGTTTAAATGTAATCAGTTATAGTAACTGTCTTAAAAAGGACCAATAAACACAGTAGAATATCATATAGTCAATGAATGCATAATAAACAGACAATGCAAAAGCACTTAGTTTCTGAGTAGGAGATTTTTTTTTTCTGGGAAATTTCAAAGTTAGTTTTATTTTACTTTCCACTGCATCATGTGGTAGCCATCAGCCAATAAGTCGACGTCAGTTCTCTTTATTCAAACATCACCCATGATTTGGGACTGTTGTCAGTATCTCATTTTCTAGAACAAGACCTGTATTTGCCTAAAGAACAAAAAGCTTTTATTTTAGAATGCATCAAGTACATATTACAACATAATTATTTTTTATATTTAGATCGTTTTTATTTACAGACCAGGGGAACGGCCATGGGTACCAGGTTCGCCCCAAGTTTCGCTAATCTCTTTATGGGACTCTTCGAGGAGGTGTACATTCACCAAGCGGACCTTGGGGCGAGCCTGGCATTCTATGGCCGTTACATAGACGACCTGCTATTTATATGGAATGGCAATCTTGAATCAGCAGAATCTTTTGTTTCACATCTTAATAACAATGATATGGGAATCTCTTTCACAGCTAACATACAAACTGATTCAATAGAATATTTAGATTTAGTACTCAGTTGGGGACCCAATCTGACGATAACATCTAAAACGTTCTTTAAGGACGTAGATAGCAACAGCTATCTAGAATACCACAGTAACCATCATAGAAGTTGGATTAACAATGTCCCATATAGCCAGTTCAGACGCATTAGGAAAAACTGTTCAGAATATCAAACTTTTCTTGACCAGAGCCAAATTTTATACAACAGATTCATGGAAAAAAGTTATCCAGCCCACATTCTAGATCAAGCATTAACGAGAACAAAATTATTAGATAGAAATGCAATATTATCTAAGAACAAAAACATCAATCAAACAATGGATAAAACAACTGAGCAAAGTAGCACTATGTTTATCACGCAATACAATAATAGCTTTTACAAAATACAACAGATAATTTGTAAACACTGGCATGTCATCCAAAGGGACCCCATACTGAAAAGTATCGTACAGGACAAACCACGAATAGTCTATAGGAGAGCTCCTACTTTGAGAAGTAGACTAGCACCGAGTAAAATAGTTAAACACATACAACAGAAATTTAAAGACAACAAAATCAAGAAGGGTATTTTTGGCTTACAGGGAATCTACAAATGTGGCAAAACTGGATGTATTTCCTGTCAATATATCAAATCTGGTGCTAAACTATTTAAGTCTCATATCACTGGGGAAATTTTTCCTATCCAGGGCTTTTTCAATTGCGATTCCATTTTTGTCATATATCTATTGGAATGTGTATGCGGCCTACAATACGTTGGCCGCACCTCCAGAAAGGCAAAAACAAGGTGGGGTGAACATTTTCGTAATTGTAAAAATTGCAAGAAATCAAAAATTAAACATAGTGTCCCTAATCATTGTATAACAAAACATCAAGGCAATCCTTACATTTTTAAATATTTACCTATAGATTTTATCCCCAAGTCCTCAGATTATAATAGAGTCAATAAACTTAGACAACGAGAAACCTTTTGGATTTTTAAATTGAAAACTTTGTTTCCGGAAGGTTTAAATGCCAACTTGGACTTGGCTGCCTTCAATTAAGGTTTCTCTAAATCTGGTAGCTCAACCCATCTGAATATAAGCCATCTTCATTCACCACTATTCCACATTCCCATTTCATTAGACTAAAAACTTTATTGACAGAATCGCATGCTTTCACAGCAAAGTATAGAATCATTTACATTTTGGCATATCTTTAAACATTAATACTCACACACTAATGACATTGTCAGATTGCTAGTAATATAATATACATGTGTATATATATATATGTATATATATGTATATTTTTATGGCTCATCCGATTATTTTATTATCTTGCACTCTTTCCTTATACTAGACACACTCCAGTAAAAAACACCAATAACATGCATTGGGTTCCAAATTCTCTCAATTAGTTCAATCTAGAATAGATAGATGCTTATGTCCGCTTAACATGATTTAGAAGCATTATTAGTTTAACATACACTGCTTCTATTTCCCAAAACGGACCACCAACAATTTGACGTGGTGGGCAAACACCATTAGATCTTTAGTAAAATTTCTGGTAGGGCTGTCCCAAACTAACAAAATCTGGTTCTAATCATTTTCCCTAGGACCGACAAGGTCACGATATTCATCACATGAGCAGGACCCCCTATCCCTTGAACATTTCCACATACACATCACTTTCAGACACACAGGTCCCAAATCCCCCTGCACATTGTTTTTACATAATAATGATTCTTTCATTTTATGTTTCTTTCTATCGGCATCATATGATCGATATGGGCCAGCGTTTTTCCAACACGGTCATTATAGTACAATATTTTTTATTTATTCTTTAAATAAACCTTTTCCATACATACATATTGCATCTCATTTTCACATTAGCCGGAATCCTTTATTAGCAATTATATTTTCACAATGTTTATATACTATTTCACACAAGCACCCAAAGGTGCACATAGTACTGGGATTGCATATACCATTAACTGAATATATAGGGACTTTATAATATAGGTCAACACAGAGTTTTATCATAATAAGTTTAAACAGTGGTCACATAGGACTACATCAAGATTCAATCAAACATGTCCCAACACATACAGGGTATCCATCATACCAAATAAAAGTCTGCAGGCACCATAATTTTATTTGATCGATTATGCCCAAGTATTATAGGAACTCCATAGTGATCGATCTATTTAAATTAAGTCACTAACATATTTTTATTACAAAGAAGAATTCCTATATATTATACATTCCTCACACATTCAGCAAATGTTTGGATTAGAGCAATATTTATACACTATACAAGTTCATAAAATTAATACATCATATATTCCTTCAAAAATCAGCATTACGCTATGTGGCGCCCCTTGTTTTTTCTGCTAGGGCCGAGTAATCCCACCGCTCTTGTAATTTTACACACTTTTAACATATAGATACTCAATACATTCATTGCAACAATATATCCTATGGTTCTTCTCAAAAAACCTTTACAGATTCAAAACAAAACCATCAACATTTTTTCTCCTTTTTAACCAGTGTCATTGTCTTTTTAATTTTAATGTTTTCCAGCAGTTTTTATTCTAACATATACGATCTATATGGATAACAAAATACTATGTCTTTGTTTTGATGTTAGATCAAACTGTCACATTTATATCATAACACAGACACGATCAATATGGATAATAAAATATCATGTTTTTTTTTTTTTTTTTTTTTTTTGAGGTTAGACTAAATAGCCGAATCAGACTTTTTTTATCAGTTTCACGGGTTAATTCACAGTTGAATCTGCAATCAGGGACAATTATACTCACCGTATCAACTAAGCTATCATTGGTTTTTAGGTTCTTTGACAACTTCCGTTTTTAAAATACAACTGCATATAAGCCTTTTACTTTGTATCAATTGTATCCACTATTTCATGCCTGAGGAAACGACCAGTTGCGGTCGAGAAACGCGTAGCGGTACTTGTATGGAATAAATATTTTTTTACTTTTACGGAAGTTGTACTTTGCTTTTATCTTCAATTTACAAGGGTCAAGGCCTGACACATTGTTTGCAGTGTGTATCTAACACAGCAATATCACGTTGGTAAAGAAAGTGATTGACCAAACACAGAGTCAGACAGAATCACTCGACCTTCATCAAGACGCTGCAGACCACAGACACCAGTGTACTAACCACTGTGAGTGTTAGCCGGCTTGTCAGCACCGGTCAAAGTACGGTGCATATCTATTTGGTAAGCATTTTTGATTCATTTCAACTTGCATTCTGTTTAAACTTTATCACGCTATGTGGCGCCCTCTTTTTCAACTTTAATCCTACAGAATCCACACACCGAGGATCAGAGGAGCGGCCATCACGGAATAGCAGCCACTACGGAACTGCATTCACTTCACTCTTTTCGTCTCACAGGAGCCATTAGGCAATATCGATTCAATCATCTTATTGACGGTTTGTGCAGTGACTGATTCACATTTTTTTTAGCGCACCCCAATTGTTTGGATCCCTTTCTGGATTCCGAATTTGTTTTTTTTATCAGCCAATAAGTGTGCATTTAAAAAGATAGTGGAAGTGAATTAGAAAGTTGTTTCAAATTGTGTGCGCTATCTGAATCATAAAAGTTTCATTTGACTTCAGTGGTCCTATTATACAGCAAATAAATACAAGATAAGAGGTTATGAATAAACAGTTTATAAATGGAACTTACTACTCAGTTATATTTTTGAGAATGTATAAATTGTGGGATTATACAATGTATCGACCTAAACATTCGGAGTATGACGTGATCGCCAGTATGATGATGTAATTGATCAAGCCCCTTGAAGGCGGTTAGTATAATTGTATAAGGTGACACACCCAGACTAGAACAGTAACTTCATCTGATTTGCTCGAGGCGATCAACAAAACGATATAGATGTGCTTTTGGCTAAAGACGATGTTAGGTTTGATTGATTGACTACGGGACCATTTGTGATATTGTTGAGATTGTGTAAATATGTTTAACAAGTGATTTTATAACTGATTGGATATAGATATACCCCACTCATACAGCGGGTTAGGAACCGGAGCCCTGCTGTAAAGTGAAAACCGCCTTTAACCCCTTAACGACTGAGGACGTGCAGGGTACGTCCTCAGAAAAAAAGGCAGTTAACGCCTGAGAATGTACCCTGCACGTCCTCAGTGTGGAAAGCAGCTGGAAGCGATCCTGCTCGCTTCCAGATGCTTTCCGGTTATTGCAGTGATGCCTCGATATGGAGGCATCCTGCAATAACCTTTTTAAGCCATCCGGTGCAGAGAGAGCCACTCTGTGGCCCTCTCTGCACCGGAGATCGGTGGCTTACTTTGTTGGTGGGTGGGAGCCGGACCGGGAGGCGGCCATCGATGGCCCTGGTTATGTGAAGGGGGGCGGGATCGTGGGCGGGGGTGGCTGGGGGCGCGCTCGCGTGCACAGGAGAGTGGGGGCGGGCGCGTGCACGGGGAGGGAGCGGGTGGGAACCGCTACACTACAGAAAATTTTGAAAAGAAAAAATGTTAAAAAAAATGTCAAATATATATATAAAAAAAAACGATCAGCAAGGTGGTGGGGGTTTTTTCTGTGTGGGGGTGGGGAAGCTACACTACAGAAAAAACAAAAAAACAAAAAAGCACTTTTTATTGCAAACTGGGTACTGGCAGACAGCTGCCAGTACCCAAGATGGCCCCCAATAAGGCAGAGGGGAGGGTTAGAGAGCGGTTTTGGGGGGGGGATCCTACACAGTAGCATATGTAAATATGCTAAAAAAAACAATTTTTGTACTGGCAGACTTTCTGCCAGTACTTAAGATGGCGGGGACAATTGTGGGGTGGGGGAGGGAAGGGAGCTGTTTGGGAGGGATCAGTGGGTGGGATGTGTCAGATGGGAGGCTGATCTCTACACTAAAGCTAAAATTAACCCTGCAAGCTCCCTACAAACTCCCTAATTAACCCCTTCACTGCTAGCCATAATACACGTGTGAGGCGCAGCAGGATTTAGCGGCCTTCTAATTACCAGAAAGCAACGCCAAAGTCATATATGTCTGCTATTTCTGAACAAAGGGGATCCCAGACAAGCATTTACAACCATTTGTGCCATAATTGCACAAGCTGTTTGTAAATGATTTCAGTGAGAAACCTAAAATTGTGAAAAATTTTACTTTTTTTTTTTTATTTGATCGCATTTGGCGGTGAAATGGTGGCATGAAATATACCAAAATGTGCCTAGATCAATACTTGGGGTTGTCTACTACACTAAAGCTAAAATTAACCCTACAAGCTCCCTAAAAGCTCCCTAATTAACCCCTTAACTGCTGGGCATAATACACTTGTGGTGCGCAGTGGCATTTAGCGGCCTTCTAATTACCAAAAAGCAACGCCAAAGCCATATATGTCTGCTATTTATGAACAAAGGGGATCCCAGAGAAGAATTTACAACCATTTATGCCATAATTGCACAAGTTGTTTGTAAATAATTTCAGTGAGAAACCGAAAGTTTGAGAAAAAATTTGTGAAAAAGTGAACGATTTTTTGTATTTGATTGCATTTGGCGGTGAAATGGTGGTATGAAATATACCAAAATTGGCCTAGATCAATACTTTGGGATGTCTACTAAAAAAAAAATATATACATGTCAAGGGATATTCAGGGATTCCTGAAAGATATTAGTGTTCTAATGTAACTAGCGCTAATTTTGGAAAAAAATGGTTTGGAAATAGCAAAGTGCTACTTGTATTTATGGCCCTATAACTTGCAAAAAAAGCAAAGAACATGTAAACATTGGGTATTTCTAAACTCAGGACAAAATTTAGAAACTATTTAGCATGGGTGTTTTTTGGTGGTTTTAGATATGTAACAGATTTTGGGGCTCAAAGTTAGAAAAAGTGTGTTTTTTTCCATTTTTCCTCATGTTTTATCATTTTTTTTTATAGTAAATTATAAGACATGATGAAAATAATGGTATCTTTAGAAAGTCCATTTAATGGCGAGAAAAACGGTATATAATATGTGTGGGAACAGTAAATGAGTAAGAGGAAAATTACAGCTAAACACAAACACCGCAAAAATGTAAAAATAGCCTTGGTCCCAAACGGACAGAAAATGGAAAAGTGCTGTGGTCATTAAGGGGTTAAGGGACACGGAACCCACATTTTTTCTTTCACAATTCAGATAGCACATGCAATTTTAAGCAACTTTCTAATTTACTCCTATTAACATTTTTCTTTGTTCTCTTGCTATCTTTATTTGAAAAAGGCATCTAAGCTTAGGAGCCAGACATTTTTTGGTTTAGACACTGAACAGCACTTGTTATTGATGGGTGAATGTATCCACCAATCTGCAAGAACAACCCAGGTTGTTCACTAAAAATGGGCCGGCATCGAAACTTACATTATCAGGTCATTGATAAGTATATAAGTGTGCTATTAGGTGCCCATTTACTTTTTCTTTTGTCAAGGTATTTTATGTCCCTTTAAAAGTTAATGCATCATTTTAAAAAATGTACATAAAACACATTCTGAATTCCCCATAAAGGGCTAGATTACAAGTGAAGTGCAAATTAGCTCTTTCGCTAGAGTGCTAGCGGTAAGCCTTATGCGCTCTTCGGGTTGCGTTGGTATTACGAGTTGAAAGTAAAAAGTTATCGCTCCAGCTCTAACCCGACGATCACAAAAAGCCAATAACCTATTGCCCCATAAGTCAATGGATTGGAAAAAAAAAAAAAAAAGTGGAAAAAACAAACAAAAAAAAAAAACTAAGACCCAACATCCATAAGTCCCTACTCTAATAATCCCACCATAATGACCCCACTACACTATTAACCCCTAATCCACAAGCTCCCCAAAAAAGTAAAACACCAACATCTAAATCCTGTAACCTAACACCCCCTAAGTGAACCCAAAATAGACTAACTTTTTTAAATATATATATATATATATATATATATATATATATATATATATATATATATATATATATATATATATATATATATATATATATATATAAACACACATACATATAGATAGAAGAATCTCAACTTTGTCTTTTTTTCTTGTTCTTTTTTTGCGTTTTCTTTTCTATTCTTTTTGCCTGCACAATTTGTTTTAAGCCCATTAGTCTTGTCCTGTGATGTGTCTTTTCTCCTTTGTGGAATTCATTGTACTTTCCGTTTTTTCTTACTTTTGTATATAGAACAGTCTTGACAAAGGTCCCTGTGAGGACCGAAACGTTGACTGAATTTATGAATCAATAACATTTATGTTAATTTAGACCTGTGTGTGCGCCTCTTCTCTACATGAAAAGTTTCTACCTATCTACCATAGAGAGCACTCAGGCAACTCAACGTACAGTGAGTGCTTGGATCCCAAAACCAGAGATATATATATATATATATATATATATATATATATATATATATATATATATATATATATATATATATATATATATATATATATATATATATATATATATATATATATATATATATATATATATATATATATATATATATATATATATATATATATATATATATATATATATATATATCATTGCGCCCTAAAGCGATCAAGCTCTTTTTCTTGACTTAGGGGGTGTTAGGTTAGGGGGTTTAGATGTTATTGGGTTACTTTGCATTGGGTGGCTGACTGTTTAGGGGTTAATAGTGTAGTGCAGACTTTGCTGTGTGGGGCTGGCAGCTTAGGGGTTAATAGTGTACCTAGGAAGTTTGCGATGTGGTGGCTGGCGGTTCAGTGGGTTAATAGTGTACATAGGTAGTTTGAAATGTGGGGGGCTAGCCGTTTAGGGGTTCATATTGTAGTGCAACAGTTTCATCCTTTCAGGTTGCATAAAAAAAAGTTTGAGCGGTACATTCCATTGTGTTTGGTAATATACGATCGTATTACAAGTTGAAAGTGAATGCGATTGTCCAATCTAAACTACCCATAGAAAATATGAGGAGTGTAATTTAAAGGAAAGTTTACGCAAATTAATATGCGGTAATTTTAACAGTGTGTCACTTGTAATACGGATTTGAGCGTAAAGTACACTGCTATTTCAGGATCGAGTTTACACTCCTAGCGCTAAAGGTAGCGCTCCACTTGTAATTTAGCCCAAAATCTTCAATTATGAATAATAAAAAACATGTTGCAGTACACTATCTTTTTTCTTTAAAGGGACACAAAAAAAATTATTTTGTGATATTCAGATAGAGCATGCAATTTTAAGCAACTTTCTAATTTACTCCTTTTATCAAATTTTCTTCATTCTCTTGGTATGTTTATTTGAAAAGCAAGAATGTCAGTTTAGATGCCGGCCCATTTTTGGTGAACAACCTGGGTTGTCCTTGCTGATTGGACAACACCAATAAACAATTGCTGTCTATGGTTCTGAACTAAAAAATTGCTGGCTCCTTAACTTAGATGCCTTCTTTTTCAAATAAAGA
The DNA here is from genome assembly GCF_027579735.1 of Bombina bombina. Lineage (NCBI taxonomy): Eukaryota > Metazoa > Chordata > Amphibia > Anura > Bombinatoridae > Bombina > Bombina bombina. The sequence continues at coordinate 377,839,519 of NC_069504.1, read as the reverse complement.
TTGAAAGAGAACAAAGAAAACTATCTAAATCAGGAAATAAAAAAATTGGGTCCAGTGTCTCTTTAATTCTGAAAAAACACCACATTTTCCCCCGAAGAATTTGAAGTGCATATTACAACCTTAAAAAGGTACATGAAACCCTAAAAATGTTCACGATTCAGATAGGGAATACAATTTTAAAAAAAAAGTTTTCAATTTAATCCTATTATCAAATTTACTTCTTTGTTGAATAGATACCTAGGTAGGTAGCGTGCACATGCCTGAAGCACTACATGACAGGAAATAGTGCTGCCATCTAGTGCTCTTACTAATGTATAACACTGTTGTCAAACTGCTGCCATAAAGTGCTGCAGATATGCTTACTCGTGAACGTACCTTACTGCTTTTCAACAAAGAAATCATAGAAAATTTGATATTAGAAGTAAATTGAAAAGTTGTATATTCTGTCTGAATCATGAAAGAAAAATGTGGGGTTGTAGTTCCATTTAACACTGCTACATTCTATACAGTGATTGTTTTATCACTGCGCCTAACTGGCCTTGGCACAGGAAATAAAAAATCTGAACTGCAAAATGATAGTTTTAATGCTTTTATAACATTCATTTTGCAATTTATACTAATAACATAAAAAGAAAAAAAACAAATAGTCGTTTTATGTCCCTTTAAGGGAAACCGTCAAGTTCCTGTAATATTTTATTGCCAGAAACCAACACTTATAAATTCAAGTAACCAAGATGCACAATATCACGGTTTCTGTATTTCAAACAATGTTTTGCACATATGGCTTTAATTCTGAAAACAGTCTTGAATGATGACTGACAGACAATATAGGACAATACATGAAGGCAATGTGTTGAACAAACAAGCAGAAGTGCCTACCATGAAAAATAGAGCATGAGAAATATATTCAAATATTTTACAACATAAGAATTTACTCCGTTTTGTTGTTTTTTTTTGCTTAAAGGGATACTAAACACAATTTTTTTTAAATGATTCAGATAGAGCATGCAATTTTAAGGAACTTTCTAATTTACTCATATCAATTTCTTTGTTCTCTTGCTATCTTTATTTAAAAAACAGGAATGTAAAGCTTAGGAGCCAGCCCATATTTGGTTTAGAACCTGGGTAATGCTTGCTTAGTGGTAGCTAAATGTAGGAACCAATAAGCAAGTGCTATCCAGGGTCAACCTAAAATGGGACAACTTCTAAGCTTTACATTCCTGCTTTTTAAATAAAGCTAACAAGAGAACAAAGAAAATTTGATAATAGGAGTAAATTAGAAAGTTGCTTAAAATTGCATGCTCTATCTGAATCATGAAAGAAAAAATGTGGGTTTAGTATCCCTTTAATTATCAAAGTGGCAATGCAGTAATACTCACCCTTCGTGCTGACAGTGGCTATACATTTTGCATTTCTCACATCCCAAATACGTATTGTCTTGTCTCCAGATGCTGTAACAAAGAGATCTGGATTGGTGGGATGCCAGCAAAGCTGGTCAACACTGTCACTGTGCCCACGGTAGTTATTTTCCTTTACCTAGCAGACAGACAAAGGGAATTAAATACTACATGTGCATATTAGAGGTAACAGGCATTAAAGGGATAGTGAACCGATTTTTATGTTTTCTTTCATGATTCAGAAAACTGCTTAAAATGGCATGCTCTTTCTAATTTACTCCTATTATCAATTTTTCTTCGTTCTCTTGGTATCATTATTTGAAAAAGCAAGAATGTAAGCTTACGAGACTTCTCATCTTTGGTTCAGCACCTGGGTAGTGCTTGCTGATAGGTGGCTAAATGTAGCCACCAATCGGCACACTCTAAACAGGGTGCTGAACAAAAAATGAACCAGCTTGTAAGATTTCATTCCTTCTTTTTCAAATAAATATACCAAGAAAATGAAGAAAAATTAATAAAAGGGTTAAATTAGAAAGTTGCTTAAAATGGCATGCTCTATCGGAAAAATGAAAGAAAAAAAAACTTGGGTTCAGTATCCCTTTAAGCCTCTCATAGGTGGTTAAGTTAAAATGTTACTTTCACAGTTTAAACATAGCAATTTTAAACATCTTTTCAATTTTACTTATTTTACCAAATTTGCAATGTTCACTTAGTATGCCTTGCTGAAGGGTAAATCTAGGTAGGTTCATAGGAGCGAGCCTTTGTGTTTTAAGCACACATATTACAAACTATATAAAACTTTATGTTGCATGTATAAGCTGTATAATTACGTAATTGCCTGCATAATGACATAAGATATTGTTGTTTACACTTGGTCCTATACCCTTCTCCAAACTGTGCCATTTTACAAATGCAAATATTTAAAAATCCAAACCTTGTCCAGTTCTAAGCAGTTTGGATAGAGGGTTTTCTACCTATAAGCATGTAATATGAACACAGGGCAGGTACTCTCTGGATTTTTAAAATTCAGTTTTATTATTGAGTGACGTTTCAGCAATATCATCCCTTCCTCAAGTCTGTAAAGCTCTGCATCTTTAAGTGGGCAAAGCCAACTCCAAGCTTATATTTGTTATGTAACATTTAAACTGTTCAAAATACTGCAAACATGTAATGCTGCTGCTCTCTATTATGTAAGCTAAACTTAAAGGGGCAGTCAACCCAAAAATTACTGTAACTTATTTAGATAAGTTAATTAACGATCTTTACAGTAAACTGTAGCACAATTTTAATCTAAATAAACTTTGGCAGAAAATAAAACTTACTGATCTCATCTTGCCGTTTTGAAATGGTCGCCTGACCCCTCCTTCTCCGACGTCTACCAAAAGCTTGCACTAACAGGATCCTTTCCTTTCTTCTCGTCCCTGCGCGCTCCTGTAATTTCAGCTCTCTAGCAGCTGTTCATACCCGGCACTCACTGCCTCTCATCCATGCTGTGCGCTGTGTGTTACAGAGAATGAGAGGCAGTGAGTGCCGGGCAGGCGGCGATGTGACGGTCTGTGCCCCTGTTTAAGATAGCTTACTCCAATGAAATTATAGAGAAATAATATCCAACCAGGAGCTGACTGGGCACTAGTATAAAAACATAATTTATGCTTACCTGATAAATTCCTTTCTCCTGTAGTGTGATCAGTCCACGGGTCATCATTACTTCTGGGATATTAACTCCTCCCCAACAGGAAGTGCAAGAGGATCACCCAGCAGAGCTGCTATATAGCTCCTCCCCTCTACGTCACACCCAGTCATTCGACCAAGAACCAACGAGAAAGGAGAAGCTAAAGGGTGCAGTGGTGACTGGAGTATAATTTAAAAATTTAGACCTGCCATAAAAAACAGGGCGGGCCGTGGACTGATCACACTACAGGAGAAAGGAATTTATCAGGTAAGCATAAATTATGTTTTCTCCTGTTAAGTGTGATCAGTCCACGGGTCATCATTACTTCTGGGATACCAATACCAAAGCAAAAGTACACGGATGACGGGAGGGATAGGCAGGATCTTTATACAGAAGGAACCACTGCCTGAAGAACCTTTCTCCCAAAAATAGCCTCCGAAGAAGCAAAAGTGTCAAATTTGTAAAATTTGGAAAAAGTATGAAGCGAAGACCAAGTTGCAGCCTTGCAAATCTGTTCAACAGAGGCCTCATTCTTAAAGGCCCAAGTGGAAGCCACAGCTCTAGTGGAATGAGCTGTAATTCTTTCAGGAGGCTGCTGTCCAGCAGTCTCATAGGCTAAACGTATTATGCTACGCAGCCAAAAAGAGAGAGAGGTAGCCGAAGCTTTTTGACCTCTCCTCTGACCAGAGTAAATGACAAACAGGGAAGATGTTTGTCGAAAATCTTTAGTTGCCTGTAAATAAAATTTTAGGGCACGAACTACATCTAGATTGTGCAGAAGTCGTTCCTTCTTTGAGGAAGGATTAGGACACAAGGATGGAACAACAATCTCCTGATTGATATTCCTGTTAGTGACTACCTTAGGTAAGAACCCAGGTTTAGTACGCAGAACTACCTTATCCGAGTGAAAAATCAGATAAGGAGAATCACAATGTAAAGCTGATAACTCAGAGACTCTTCGAGCCGAGGAAATAGCCATTAAGAATAGAACTTTCCAAGATAACAATTTTATATCAACTGAATGAAGGGGTTCAAACGGAACGCCCTGTAAAACGTTAAGAACAAGGTTTAAACTCCATGGCGGAGCAACAGTTTTAAACACAGGCTTAATCCTGGCCAAAGCCTGACAAAAAGCCTGAACGTCTGGAACTTCTGACAGACGTTTGTGTAACAAAATGGACAGAGCTGAGATCTGTCCCTTTAAAGAACTAGCGGATAAACCCTTTTCTAAACCCTCTTGTAGAAAAGACAATATCCTAGGAATCCTAACCTTACTCCAAGAGTAACCTTTGGATTCGCACCAATACAGGTATTTACGCCATATTTTATGATAAATCTTTCTGGTAACAGGTTTCCTAGCCTGTATCAGGGTATCAATTACTGACTCAGAGAATCCACGCTTTGATAAAATCAAGCGTTCAATCTCCAGGCAGTCAGCTTCAGAGAAATTAGATTTTGATGTTTGAAAGGACCCTGAATCAGAAGGTCCTGTCTCAGAGGCAGAGACCAAGGTGGACAGGATGACATGTCCACTAGATCTGCATACCAAGTCCTGCGTGGCCATGCAGGCGCTATTAGAATCACTGATGCTCTCTCCTGTTTGATTCTGGCAATCAATCGAGGAAGCATCGGGAAGGGTGGAAACACATAAGCCATCCCGAAGGTCCAAGGTGCTGTTAAAGCATCTATCAGAACCGCTCCCGGATCCCTGGATCTGGACCCGTAACAAGGAAGCTTGGCGTTCTGTCGAGACGCCATGAGATCTATCTCTGGTTTGCCCCAACGTCGAAGTATTTGGGCAAAGACCTCCGGATGAAGTTCCCACTCCCCCGGATGAAAAGTCTGACGACTTAGGAAATCCGCCTCCCAGTTCTCCACTCCCGGGATGTGGATTGCTGACAGGTGGCAAGAGTGAGACTCTGCACAGCGAATTATCTTTGATACTTCCATCATAGCTAGGGAGCTTCTTGTCCCTCCCTGATGGTTGATGTAAGCTACAGTCGTGATGTTGTCCGACTGAAACCTGATGAACCCCCGAGTTGTTAACTGGGGCCAAGCCAGAAGGGCATTGAGAACTGCTCTCAATTCCAGAATGTTTATTGGCAGGAGACTCTCCTCCTGAGTCCATGATCCCTGAGCCTTCAGGGAATTCCAGACAGCGCCCCAACCTAACAGGCTGGCGTCTGTTGTTACAATTGTTCAATTTGGCCTGCTGAATGGCATCCCCTTGAACAGATGTGGCAGAGAAAGCCACCACAGAAGAGAATTCCTGGTCTCTTGATCCAGATTCAGAGTGGGGGACAAGTCTGAGTAATCCCCATTCCACTGACTTAGCATGCACAATTGCAGCGGTCTGAGGTGTAGGCGTGCAAAGGGGACTATGTCCATTGCCGCTACCATTAAGCCGATCACCTCCATACATTGAGCCACTGACGGGTGTTGAATGGAATGAAGGGCACGGCAGGCGTTTTGAAGTTTTGTTAACCTGTCTTCTGTCAGGTAAATCTTCATTTCTACAGAATCTATAAGAGTCCCCAAGAAGGGAACTGTTGTGAGTGGAACGAGAGAACTCTTCTTTTCGTTTACCTTCCACCCATGCGATCTTAGAAATGCCAGTACAAACTCTGTATGAGACTTGGCAGTTTGAAAGCTTGAATCAGAATGTCGTCTAGGTATGGAGCTACCGAGATTCCTCGCGGTCTTAGTACCGCCAGAAGAGCCCCCAGAACCTTTGTGAAGATTCTTGGAGCCGTAGCCAACCCGAATGGAAGAGCTACAAACTGGTAATGCCTGTCTAGGAAGGCAAACCTTAGATACCGGAAATGATCTCTGTGAATCGGTATGTGAAGGTAAGCATCCTTTAAATCCACTGTGGTCATGTACTGACCCTTTTGGATCATGGGTAGGATTGTCCGAATAGTTTCCATTTTGAACGATGGAACTCTTAAGAATTTGTTTAGGATCTTTAAATCCAAGATTGGTCTGAAGGTTCCTTCTTTCTTGGGAACCACAAACAGATTGGAGTAAAACCCCTGTCCGTGTTCCGACCGCGGAACCGGATGGATCACACCCATTAATAAAAGATCTTGTACACAGCGTAGAAACGCCTCTTTCTTTATTTGGTTTGTTGACAACCTTGACAGATCCACAGTCCTCTCACACATCCTATCTATTAGTTGGGTGCAAGAGAATGACTGGGTGTGACGTAGAGGGGAGGAGCTATATAGCAGCTCTGCTGGGTGATCCTCTTGCACTTCCTGTTGGGGAGGAGTTAATATCCCAGAAGTAATGATGACCCGTGGACTGATCACACTTAACAGGAGAAATAGACCTTACCAAGCAATTGCTATTATATTTTCTGTTTTTATCAGATACCTAAATCCACATTCAACTTTATCTCAATTCATGTGGCTTGTGCCCCTGATTTTACAGCTGCGGTCCGTTACAGAAATCCCCCCCCCCCCCCCCCCTGTATTTGAGTGCCTGATGACCCCTTATAACCTGATTGCTCCCTATCATGACATATGTAGTGGTTACTTAAAAAAAAAGTAGGCACTTAGGCAGAAATAAATTTGCGCCCGGTGTCCCAGTACTGTACGATCACACTCGCATTAGATAAATGTTCTAAGAATAAAAAAAATAAAATAAGTGTCACTCTAACGGAGTCTGTTAGAGTGACACCTATTTTTTTTTATTTTTTTTTAATTCTAGGTGCTTATAGGCGTGCTTCAAACTTACCGGGGAAGCGCATATCAGTTTTGAGAGGGATTGTGAATTTCAATTATAAGACCTCTTGTTTGTGTACACACATAAATCGTATGTAATCACAGAAATTAGTACCACAACATAGTGCAACTGTCAATATATGATTTTCTGCTCTAACAAAACTATACATTCGGTCTCATAATGTAAAAACAAAAATCACATATTACCTCATTTTCTCTATGACTGTAAGCATCCCCTAAGCATAATATCTGCGAGAACTGATTAGAGTCCCCCTATGTTAAATATTGGCCACTCTTGGACCCCTTTATTAGTTGCTAGAAGCTAGTGTAGGGGAAGGAGAAAGATAATAAAAGGGGACCACGTAGGGTTCCATCATAAGAGCTGGTATGAGACTACATAATATGGATTCCTCCTGAGCTATGGAGGGCGGCTCCTGTACCCCAAAAAATTTTAAGACCCTGGCAAGGGAAAGTTAGCAAGTGATATGATCTTGCATGGACCTAATATACAAAGAGAGTCCATATCTAATATGCCTAATATGATATCTAATAGGTTATTTGATAAAACTTGTGGCTACATTAGGATTTTACACACCCCATGGGACCGGGTATGGCTGTTGCAATTATCACAGTACTCTAAAGTTGTCTAGAACTGGGGAGTTAAAAAGTGTAGTAGGAATTTTTACGGCATATAGGCAACAGTATAACGTTGATCAGTGTAGGTGCTATAATATATACTGAGGTAAAGATGCCTGAATACCTCAATGTTGCTGAAAAACTGGGCAATATAGCTTAAAATGTGTCCCATAACTACTGCATGATTGTCATTGTCAACTCACAGTAACTAAACCTGTTGCCTCCGTTTTCTATTATCAGATACCTAAATCCACATTCAACTTTATCTCTATTCATGTGGCTTGTGCCCCTGATTTTACAGCTGCGGTCCGTTACATAAATACACCCTCCCTGCATTTGAGTGTCTGATGACTCCTTATAACCTGATTGCTCCCAAAAAAAGTAGGCACTTAGGCAGAAATAAATTTGCGCCCGGTGTCCCAGTACTGTGCGATCACACTCGCATTAGATAAATGTTCTAAGAATAATAAAAAATAAAATAAGTGTCACTCTAACTGAGTCTTTCTGTTAGAGTGACACTTATTTTATTTTTTCTATTCTAGGTGCTTATAGGCGTGGTTCAAAATTACCGGGGAAGAGCATATCAGTTTTGAGAGGGATTGTGAATTTCAATTATAAGACCTCTTGTTTGTGTACACACATAAATCGTATGTGTTCCCCAAACAGCTAACGATTTAGCTAACATTACAACATATGTGCACTCGGCACACAACCGATCATATTCAACCTAGAAAGACTGTGACACTTATGTGTAACTGTATGAGTGATACCATATAACCATGTATATGTGCTAGTTGGACAGTGATTTAGCTAATATACTAACAAATTTGTACTTGGCACACAACAGGTTATATCCAGCTTAGACTGAAGCTGTTTGGGGAACAAATACGATTTGTGTGTACACAAACAAAAGGTCTTATTGTTATAATTGAAATTCACAATCCCTCTCAAAACTGATATGCGCTTCCCCGGTAAGTTTGAAGCACGCCTATAAGCACCTAGAATAAAAAAAATAAAAATAAGTGTCACTCTAACAGAAAGACTCAAAGTGACACTTATTTTATTTTTTTAATTTTTTTTTTATTCTTAGAACATTTATCTAATGCGAGTGTGATCACACAGTACTGGGACACCGGGCGCAAACTTATTTCTGCCTAAGTGCCTACTTTTTTTGGAAGCAATCAGGTTATAAGGGGTCATCAGACACTCAAATGCAGGGAGGGTGTATTTCTGTAACGGACCGCAGCTGTAAAATCAGGGGCACAAGCCACATGAATAGAGATAAAGTTGAATGTGGATTTAGGTATCTGATAATAGAAAATATAATAGCAATTGCTTGGTAAGGTCTATTTTATACTAGTGCCCAGTCAGCTCCTGGTTGGATATTATTTCTCTATAATCTCATCGGAGTAAGCAATCTTAAAACAGGGGCACAGACCGTCACATTGCCGCCTGCCCGGCACTCACTGCCTCTCATTCTCTGTAACACACAGCGCACAGCATGGATGAGAGGCAGTGAGTGCCGGGTATGAACAGCTGCTAGAGAGCTGAAATTGCAGGAGCGCGCAGGGACGAGAAGAAAGGAAAGGATCCTGTTAGTGCAAGCTTTTGGTAGACGTCAGAGAAGGAGGGGTCAGGCGGCCATTTCAAAAAGGCCAGATGAGATCAGTAAGTTTATTTTCTGCCAAAGTTTATTTAGATTAAAATTGTGCTACAGTTTACTGTAAAGATCGTTAATTAACTTATCTAAATAAGTTACAGTAATTTTTGGGTTGACTGTCCCTTTAAGTGCAACTTACAGCTGTCAAAAACCAGTAGCATCATAGATCATTGAAAGCGCACTGCTTCTATCACTGGATGCAACAATAAGCATGCTACAAAGTGGCAGCACCCAGTAAAAAACAGAGCTTTGCTTTAGAAGTAAAAAAAAATAATGAAATTGCACCTAATCTGTGCAATTCCTTTGTCCTGCAGTCTCCTCTACATTTCCCTCTGTCCTGGGAACATCACCGCATAACATATTGCTTGTTCCCTTTCTCGTGCATCTATCTTCTTTTCACACCTTACTGCTTCCACCCAGCACATTATTGCACTAGCTCGTTAAGTCACTCACCAGCCGATCCTTCTCCAGTAAAAACACACTTGCCGTCTTGTCAAAGGACCCCGATGCCAGGCGCCGGCCATCACAGCTCCAGGCCACCGAGTGCACTTTGGCACTGTGTGCCGGGAACTCTCGGGTTTTACAGTTCGCGCGGAAATGCTCTTGTAACTCTTGAACCGACATGACGGTCAATAGAAAAGATTACCGGAGAAGCACTTCCGTCTCCAGGCCACCCAGACAACGGAAATAAACTTCCGGGTCATGTTAACAGGAAGTATAAAATATTAACTATTTCACTGATAGTGTGACTGGCTGTGGCTGGGAAATTGTAAAACAGCGCCCCCTGTACTTCGGCTAAATGACCTTGACTGAGAATGTTTGATTAATCAAACTAATGTAATAAATGTTATTTATCAACAATAATGAATGTAACAGCTATGGTTTTGTAATATTTTTTTTTTTGTTAAAGCTGGATATTATCAAGGCAAAGGTAACAGAGTAAATAGGTAAAACTGGTAAATAGTTTAACAGTAGCAGATGATGTAAACCGTTTTTTTTTTATCAAATATGTATTATTATTTTGTGTAATGATATACACAATTTGTTAGTATGTTTTTATTTATACATCCAAAACGATTTTAATACACAAACTTTAATGTATGGATTCTGATTGCAGCTTACTGACATTCATGCATACAACTATTTCAATCGTAGGTGACTAAAGCAGCATAATATGTAATACAGAAAATACAAATGTGCATTAAAATAAGGTTAACCCCTTAATGACCGGACCATTTTTTCAATTTCTTTCCCTGAAGGACCAGGGCTATTTTTAAATTTCTGCAGTGTTTGTGTTTAGCTGTAATTTTCCTCTTACTCATTTACTGTACCCACACATATTATATACCGTTTTTCTCGCCATTAAATGGACTTTCTAAAGATGCCATTATTTTCATCATATCTTATAATTTACTAAAAAAAAAATGATAAAATATGAGGAAAAAATGGAAAAAAAACACACTTTTTCTAACTTTGACCCCCAAAATCTGTTACACATCTACAATCACCAAAAAACTCCCATGCTAAATAGTTTATAAATTTTGTCCTGAGTTTAGAAATACCCAATGTTTACAAGTTCTTTGCTTTTTTTGCAAGTTATAGGTCCATAAATACAAGTAGCACTTTGCTATTTCCAAACCACTTTTTTTCAAAATGGGCGCTAGTTACATTAGAACACTAATATCTTTCAGGAATACCTGAATATCCCTTGACATGTATATATTTTGTTTTAGAAGACATCCCAAAGTATTGATCTAGGCCAATTTTGGTATATTTCATACCACCATTTCACCGCCAAATGCAATCAAAAAAAAAAAAAAGTTCACTTTTTCACAAATTTTGTCAAAAACTTTAGGTTTCCCACTGAAATTATTTACAAACAGCTTCTGCAATTATGGCACAAATGGTTGTAAATGCTTCTCTGGGATCCCCTTTTTCAGAAATAACAGACTCATATGGCTTTGGGGTTGCTTTTTGGTAATTAGAAGGCCGCTAAATGCCGCTGCGAACCACACATGTTTTATGCCCAGGAGTGAAGGGGTTAATTAGGGAGCTTGTAGGGTTAATTTTAGCTTTAGTGTAGTGTAGTAGACAACCCCAAGTATTGATCTAGGCCCATTTTGGTATATTTTATGCCACCATTTCACCACCAAATGCGAGCAAATAAAAAAAAAAACTTTACATTTTTCACAATTTTAGGTTTCTCACTGAAATTATTTACAAACAGCTTGTGCTATTATGGCAGAAATTGTTGAAAAAGCTTCTCTGGGATCCCCTTTGTTCAGAAATAGCAGACTTATATGGCTTTGGCGTTGCTTTTTGGTAATTAGAAGGCCGCTAAATGCTGCTGCGCACCACACGTGAATTATGCCCAGCAGTGAAGGGGTTAAATTAGGTAGCTTGTAGGGAGCTTGCAGGGTTAATTTTAGAGATCAACCTCCCACCTGACACATCCCACCCCCTGATCCCTCCCAAACAGCTCTCTTCCCTCCCCCACCCCACAATTGTTACCGCCATCTTAAGTACTGGCAGAAAGTCTGCCAGTACTAAATAAAAGAGTTTTTTTTTTTTTTTTAAATAAAAATTATAAAATATTTTAGTTGTGATGGACCCCTGCCTTTAATTATTTCTGTAGTGTAGCAGCCCCCCCCCACAATACCCCCACCCTCCCCCTCCCAGATCCTTTTATATGTAAAAAAAAAAAAAAAAAATTAACTTTTTTTCCCCCCCCTTCCTTCATTGGTGTCAGTGTGGCTAATGCGTCCACGTGCACCAACGTGCACACGCGCACCCGTGCTCGCATCGTGCACACGCGCGCGCACACGCTCCCTCCTCCCACCGGACAAAGGCACCATCGGCACCATCACTACCGGTGCAGAGAGGGCCACAGAGTGGCTCTCTCTGCATCGGAGTCTTGTAAAGGGGTATTGCAGGATGCCTCCATATCGAGGCATCACTGCAATACCCTCAGAGCTGCTGGAAGTGATTGTGATCACTTCCAGCACTCTGTTAGACAACTGACGTACCAGGTACGTCCATTGTCATTAACTGCTTGTTAATGCATGACGTACCTGGTACGTCAGTTGTCATTAAGGGGTTAAAACTGGTGCATCAAATATCTCCCACTCTGTATCTCTCTGTTTAGAGCAGGGAGGCCGAGTCCCTAGGGACTAGGAAGGAGCAGTGGTGATTGTGAATACGGTGCTCGGACAAAATTCCGACGGACAAAATGCCGAAGCACATTCGTCCATCAGACATATGTCAGAGATACACTGCTTCCGACTGCACGCCGAACAGCACAATCACGTAATTGCGTAATTGTCATCAGTAAAAAAGTGGAGAATTTAAATATATATTGTGGCTACTGAGGTAAAAAAACAACACAGACACTTAAATAAATTAATTTAAAATAAACATCAAATTAAAAAAATGGAGTTCATAAAGACGTGTAAAGGAGGAAGAAAAATGTTATCTGAAGGTTATGCATACATTGTAGACAAAAAAAAAGAAAATGTAACATATTGGAGATGTGAAAAAAAAAGGTTTTTGTGGAGGAAGGCTAAAAACCATTAATGATATAATTGAAAAAGATGCATCAAATCATTCACATCCACCTAATGCAGCAAGAATTTTATCTATGAAAACAATTGAAAAAATAAAAGAAGTTGCTAAAAATTCAGAAGAAGTAACATCAAGCATAATACAAAATTGCACATCTAATTTCCCCCTTGAAGCAGCAGGAGCTCTACCTAAAAAAGAAACTCTTGCCAGAATGGTACGTCGACATCGAACAACACCAAATGGAAACATTTTAAATGATGATTTAAGAAAAACAACCAGAGGAGAAGATTTCATCATGTACGAAAGTGAAAATTTAATCATTCTGTCTACTAAAAAAAATGTAGATCTTCTTTCAAAAAAACAACACTGGCTCTGTGACGGAACATTTGACTCAGCTCCTTTAGGTTTTCAGTTGTATACAATACATGTTTTAATAGAAGATAACCATACCATACCATTAGTATACTGCATATTAAAAAATAAAAATCAGGAAACTTATAATTTAATTTTTAGTATTATAAAAGAAAAAAATCCAGATATCAATCCTATATCAATTACAGTAGATTTTGAAAGAGCAGCAATAAATTGCATGACAAATTTTTTACAAAATACAATAATTTATGGCTGCTTTTTCCATTTTTCCCAATGCCTGTGGAGAAAAATACAATCTTTGGGCTTAAAAATATGGTATAATAATGAAAAAAATGCTCTGATCATAAAATGCTTAGAAGCATTAGCATTTGTGCCAGTGGAAGATGTAGTTGAAACATTTAATGACTTTGTAAAATCAATAGAAAAACAAAACAGTAACATTTTATCTGAATTTTTAAATTATTTTGAAAAAACCTGGATTGGCGAACTACAACAAGGTACAAGAAGAAAACCTACTTTCGATATTACGATGTGGAACACTTTTGAAAGAACAAAACTAGGGTTACCTAGAACAAACAACTCTCTAGAAGGATGGCACAGAGCATTTGACCAACGAATCTCTATAACCCACCCAAGCATTTGCAGACTAGTTTCAAAAATAAGAAAAGAACAAGCAGAATGGGAGTTAACAATTGAAAAAATTGATTCTGGAGTTGAACTGAGAAAACCAAAAAAAAAAAATGAAATCATAAACAACAGGATAATGAAAATTTTAGAAAAATACAGTGAATACTCAAGATTAGACTTTTTAAAGGCAATAGCACATAATATATAAGATTTACTTAAATAAATCAAGATACATTCGGCCGAGGGCAGATACGATCCAAAATTTTCTGTTACAATCAGTGACTCGGGCGCCGCAACTGCCTCTGGGAACCTATCCATGGGTCCCTACCCTCACGATGTACTTTTAAGACATAATATAATTATTATAATTATAATATTATATATTATAATTAATATGTTATATATAAATTGATTTAATTGTCTTTTGTCAGTCCACTATTAAAAATGTTATAAATATTATATATAAGTTGATTTAATTGTCTTTTGTCAGTCCACTATTAAAAATGTTATAAAACCGTGAATTTTAAGCTTCATTCTCACCCAGCAGCCGGATAAATGTCTTTCGGAATATTGTCCGTCGGACAAATGTCCGTCGGACAAGCGTCAGTCGGATAACAGTCCGGCCACGGTGAATACACAGGACTACATCGCACAGGGAAATAGGCAATTGTCAGATAAAACCTATTACAAAAAAACAGAAATAAACTTCCACAAGAGGTGGTAATGACAAATACTGTGGGGGACTTTAAGAAAGCCCGTGGTGAGCATAAGGCAATCCTGCTAACTAGATAAGTTTATCATTTAGGAAATATCAGGCAGACTGGCTGGGCCTATGGTTCTTATCTGCTGTCAAAATCCATTTTTCTATTAAAATGACTCCGACCAGGAATATACTATGCAACTTAGAAAACTAATAAAACATATTCCATAAACACACTTAACTGGAATTGGATAAACGTGCCCTCTAAATCTTAGCATGGGGACATTTTATATGCTCCCAAAAGTCCACCAACCAGGAGGACCAATAACAACAGTTATGGACTGGGTGGGAACGGCTACACTACAGAAATGTTCAAAAATTAAGTGGGATAAAATAATTATAAATCATTTGAAAAATACATCTAAGGGATCTGGGAGGGGGTGGGGGTTGCTCTTTGGCTGTGGGGAAGCTACACTACAGAAAAAAAATATATATATACAAAGGGGAACAAAGGGGATCCCAGAGAAGCATTTACAACCATTTGTGCCATAATTGCACAAGCTGTTTGTAAATAATTTCAGTGAGAAACCTAAAATTGTGAAAAATGTAACATTTTTTTTCATTTGATCGCATTTGGCGGTGAACTGGTGGCATGAACTATACCAAGATGGGCCTAGATCAATACTTGGGGTTATCTACTACACTACAGCTAAAATTAACCCTAGAAGCTCCCTACATGCTCCCTAATTAGCCCCTTCACTGCTGGGCATAATTCACGTGTGGTGCGCAGTGGCATTTAGCGGCCTTCTAATTACCAAAAAGTAACTCCAAAGCCATATTCTGCTATTTCTGAACAAAGGTGATCCCAGAGAAGCGTTTACAACCATTTATGCCATAATTGCACAAGTTGTTTGCAAATAATTTCAGTGGGAAACCTAAAGTTTGTGAAAAAATTTGTGAAAAAGTGAACATTTTTTTTTATTTGATCTCATTTGGCAGTGAAATGGTGGCATGAAATATACCAAAATGGGCCTAGATCAATACTTTGGGATGTCTTCTAAAAAATATATATATATGTCAAGGGATATTCAGGGATTCCTGAAAGATATCAGTGTCCCAATGTAACTAGCGCTAATTTTGAAAAAAAGTGGTTTGGAAATAAAAAAAGTGCTACTTGTACTTATTGCCCTATAACTTGCAAAAAAAGCAAAGAACATGTAAACATTGGGTATTTCTAAACTCAGGACAAAATTTAGAAACTATTTAGCATGGATGTTTATTGGTGGTTGTAGATGTGTAACAGATTTTGGGGGTCAAAGTTAGAAAAAGTGTGTTTTTTTCCATTGTTCCTCATATTTTATAAAATAATTTTATAGAAATTATAAGATATGATGAAAATAATGGTATCTTTAGAAAGTCCATTTAATGGCGAGAAAAACGGTATATAATATGTGTGGGTACAGTAAATGAGTAAGAGGAAAATTACAGCTAAACACAAACACCGCAGAAATGTAAAAATAGCCCTGGTCCTTAAGGGAAATAAATTTAAAAATGGCCTTGTCCTTAAGGGGTTAAGCAACTTTCTAATTTACTCCTAATATCAATTTTTCTTCATTCTCTTGCTATCTTTATTTGAAAAAGAAGGCATCTAAGCTAAGGAGCCAGCCACTTTTTTGTTCAGAACACTGGACAGCACTTGTTTAATGGTGCTGTCCAATCAGCAAGGACAACCCAGGTTGTTCACCAAAAAATGGGCCAGCGTCTAAACTTACATTCTTGCTTTTCAAATAAATATACCAAGAAAATTTGATAATAGGAGTAGATTGGAAAGTTGCTTAAAATTGCATGCTCTATCTGAATCACAAAAGAAAAAAATTGGGTTCAAGGGCCCTTTAAGAAAGCGCAAAAAAATAATAATATAGTGTAAGTTCACCTTCATGAAACATACATTCTAGCCTGGCCCAAATGTATTTAGGGCAATGAAACTTGTGCCAGATTTGCAGTTGCTAGGGTTGGAAATGTGTGTCTTGTATTGTTTTATGTATAAATATACATACACACACGTCATTTTGTTGTCACACATGGCGAGGATGCTAACAGCACCTTACTCACTTTCCTACTGTTTCTTTATATTCTTAACAATATATATATATATATAAATATTTATTAAACTGTGGCTTGTATTATTTATATATATATTTTTTTTTGTTAAGAATATAAAGAAACACTGAATAGGGAAATGAATAAGGAGCCTTTAAGTGGGTAAGGTGATGTTAGCATCATCACCAGGTGTGACAAACTAAATCACATATCGAAACTAAACAGACAATGGGCTCCGCCTTGCTCCCCATTAGATGCACTATCAACTTGTACTGATAACGTTGAGGGTTGCAGCGCTCTCGGTAAAACACGATTTTCAGTAGCATTAATAACATTGCGATCGCCAACGCCTGACTGACTGTTGACCGCGGGAAGATTTTGCTGCTGCTCCTCCTACCGGTGAATCGCTGTTCACTGGTAAACTAAAGCTTCGGCGGCATTATAAATAGCTGTCACGTCGGCGAAGGCCATGATAGATGCTGTAATTTAAAACAAATTGCTGCTTAGCGATTAGTGCTAGGGGCGGTCTAAGTCCTGAATCTAGCAGCGATGGCGCGAAATGACTAATCTGTCATTTGCCCTTATCAAGTGTACGCCATACAACATGGATGATTTTATAATTATATCAGATGGGTCAGATTCTGAGAATGCTTTTCCCAGAGCATCTAGTGAAAATGATGTGTTCAAGTTTCGGAAGAAAAGGAAGAAAACTGGCAGCAACAATTGGCTCCGATCTCCCCCTAACACCTCCACGCCCATGAGAACAAATGTGGTGAGTTTGGGAGCAAAACATTTCAATTCCCTGGGCTTACTATTTGCATTCATGTTGTGGTCAGTTCACTCACGTGGTCTACATGTCTCCTTCCGCAGCACATAAACAGTGGTAGGCGGAGCTTTCGATAAAGATTGTGATCGATTATAGTAAAAAAGCCAGTTAACTTAGTTTTCACAGAAAGTTTTGCCATCCTGCTGAGGGCAGAGTAAAATAATACTATGGGAAATTATAACATTTTTTTTGTTTATATCTGTTATTTAAAGGGATACTAAACCCACATTTTCTTTCATGATTCAGATAGAGTATGTAACTTCTAATGTACTATTAAATTAGTCTTTGTTTTCTTGCTATCTTTATTTGAAAAAAGCAGGAATCTACGCTAAGGAGCTGGCCCATTTTTTTTAGCACCTGGGTTACGCTTGCTGATTGCTGGCTAAATGTAACCACCAATCAGCAAGTACTATCTCTGGTTCTGACCCAAAAATGGTCCTGCTCCTTAGCTTAGATTCCTGCTTTTTCAAATAAAGATAGCAAGAGACCAAAGATAAATTTGATAATAGGAGTAAATTAGAAAGCTTTACCTGAGTCATGAAAGAAAAAATGTCAGTTGAGTATCCCTTTAAGCACAGATTAAAGGGCTATTCTAGTGATAAAATAGCATACTCTAATTTGTTAGCGTGTTACCTTTTGTCACTAGCAATGCTGCAAAGCAAATAAACAGTTAAATTACTGCTCGGCACCCACATAGCACTGTGGTACTGAGCCAATCACCAGTGCTAGTCCTTTGCAAGGATCACAAACCAATTAGAGTGCACAATTTTATCACTACAATGGCCCTTTTAACTGCATAATTTATTATAAACCAATTTAATAAGAATTTGTGCAACAAACATTTAATTTAGAATAAATATTGACTTAACTGGGTGGCAAGTAAAAACACCCCATTAAATATGTCCTATTGAGAACGCTAAGCTCACCTTATGTGATCTGCATTCACTATTTTATTTATTTCTATCTATAATCATATATATAATGGAAAACCTAAGAAAGATAGCAGTATGACAAGCTCTCAAGTAGAGAACTTGTCTGCCTGCAATTGCTACATGCGATTCCGCATCATCGAATGGTAAACTATAACAATACACAACTAATTGCGTAGTGCATATCAATTACCCTGAATGAGTTGATTTATCTCACCACCTCTACGGCGGCAGAAAGAATAAAGAAACAGTTTTGTCTTTCTAAATTTGAAGCAAGCATACACTGCAACGCTTTAAATGCATGTTAATAAATCTTTCCTATGTGTATATACTTGTACATGGGTGTAGGAAATGGGGGATGCAACCCCTCCAGGAAGTCATGTCGGGGGACAGCTGAAGCATAAATCCCCGGCCCCGAGTTAAATGAAGCAGAGTTAAGAGTTCCCTCTAACCTCCCGCTCTCAACAATTGAGGACTGGCTGATGGAGATGAAGCTTGGACAGCTATAAAGTATTAAAAATATGCTGGCTGTGTCTAGCTTTCAGCAATATCAATTAAAGGGACAGTCAACACCAGAATTTTTGTTTTTTTAAACCCCTTTATTACCCATTTCCCAGTTTTGCAAAACCAACACTGTTATGTTAATATACTTTTTATTTCTGTGACTAACTTGTATCTAGGGTTGCCACCTGTCCCTTAAAATACAGAACACTTATGAGTTATACATGCTGCAGGGTGTGTGGGGAGGAATAGGAATTGTGCTGTCCAGAAACACATGTTCCACCCTGCAGCATGTGTAACTCATAAGTGTCCAGTAAAACATGGCTGAGGTGGCAACCCTACTTGTATCTAAGCATCTTCTGACCGCCCCTAATCACATGACTTTTAGTTATTATCTATTGACTTGCATTTTAGCCAATTAGTGCAGTGTCTGCCACTCGCCACGGGCGTGATCACAATGCTATCTATATGGCCTACATGAGCTAGCTCTCCCCTGCTATGAAAAGTAAATAAAATAGAGGCAGTCTTCAAGGGCTTAGAAATTATCATATGTGCCTCCCTAGGTTTGCTTTCAACTAGAATACCAAGAGAACAAAGCAAAATTGTTGATAAAAGTAAATTGGAAAGTTGTTTAAAATTACATGCCCTATTTGAAAAATTAAAGGTTTATTTGGACTTGACTGTCCTTTTAATGGGATAGTCTACCATAGAATTGTTATTGTTTTAAAAGAAAGATAATCCCTTTATTACCCATTCCCCAGTTTTGCATAACCAGCAGTTATATTAATATACTTTTTACCTCTGTGATTACCTTGTATCTAGGAACCTTCTTCCAGCCCCCTGATCCCATGACTGTGACTGTTTATTATCTATTGTCTTGCATTTAGCATTGTTTTGTGCTAGATCTTAAATAACCCCCTGTGCCTGAACACAGTGTTATCTATATGGCCCACGTGTACTTTCTGTCTTCTTCTGTTGAAAAGAGATTTAAAAAGCCTGTGATAAGAGGCAGCCCTCAAAGGCTTAGAAATTAGCATATGAGCCTACCTATGTTTAGTTTAAACTAAGAATACCAAGAGAAAAAAAACAAATTTGATAAAAGTAAATTGGAAAGTTGAATAAAATTAAAAGTCCTATCTGAATAATGAAAGTTTAATTTATACTAGAATTTCCCTTTAATGTCTTCATTTTTGTTTGTTTTTACCTTTTTAAGGGCCTTGCAAATTAAATCGCTTATAATGGTGCACATATTTTTAACCTTTAAGGGCCATTTATATAAATTGCTATGAGTAAATTAATATTCACTATAAGGGGTTATAGATGGATATAGTACTTATAATTATGATTTATTCAATTCAAAGTGGAGTAGAAAGGGGCTGATTAAGCTCACTGAGCACATGTGGGGCACTGTGGTATAAACAAAGACACTAGTATTGATGAGCAAGGAGCTAGAAAAAAATACAACCTGTTAGCAAGCTCATATGCCAAATCATTTGTTAATTTCTGTAACCTGATTATGTTAAAAAACTTCTTGTGAGAATTGCACATGCATGCTATTCCCCCCCCCCCCAAGATTGTTATGGGTTCCTACACCCATGTCCTTGTAGTATTGTGAATCTTAAAGGGACACTGAACCCAATTTTTTTATTTCATGATTCAGATAGAGCATGAAATTTTAAGCAACTTTCTAATTTACTACTATTATCAATTTTTCTTCGTTCTCTTGCTATCTTTATTTGAAAAAGAAGGAATCTAAGCTAAGGAGCCCTGCATTTTTTGGTTCAGACCCATGGGCAGCACTTGTTTATTGGTGCTGTCCAATCAGCAAGGACAACCCAGGTTATTCACCAAAAATGGGCTGGCATCTAAACTTACATTCTTGCTTTTCAAATAAACATACCAAGAGAATGAAGAAAATTTGATAATAGTTGTAAATTAGAAAGTTGCTTAAAATTGCATGCTCTATCTGAATCATGAAAGAAAAAATTTGGGTTCAGTGTCCCTTTAAATTGGGTTGTTTAAATCTCTACTGTCCCACAGGGAATATTGTAACTATTCATACCACAATTATTTTTGTCTCTGATGCTTGGTGAAAGGCGGAGTAAACTGAATACAGTGCCCCAGGGATTATTGGATTATTATTTTTTTTTTCTTTGTTTACTTTTTGTCATACTCTTTCACATAGTGTATCTTACATTTATTTTGGTGAATCTTGCTTTGTAAGCTTATATTTTGTTGTTGCTTTTCATTTGAGGGGTTTAGAATGTTTTGAAATAAAAGTATCAGTTAAAGAGTTTTATTTTTTGTTTGAGGTTATATGTAAAGCATGAGTTCTGCAGACAAACCATGACTGTTCAAACTTGTCAAAATGGAAATAGATAGGAAATAACTTTCATTTAAAAGGTTAGTTTACCTTCATTTTGTAGTTTATATTGTAGTTATGGCTGTTATAAAAAAACAAAAAAAAACAAGCGTAATTTACCTAAACAATGCATTAAGAACACAAATCTGTGTAGGGCAGACTATGGAGCAGCAGCCATCATGTCTGTGCACAGCATTGACCTTCAGAATGAACAGGTTAGGGCACATCTGAGCGGGAATATCAGTAGTTTGATTTTCCTTTTGTGTGTATGGACACCAGTTAGACTAGAGGGTAAATCATACTGGTTTACCACAGCATTAGGTAGAGAAAAATGTTGTTTTAAACTATATAATTTGAACTGTGTCTAGGATTTTCTAGGCAGTTGTTACTTTAAGTAGTTTGCTTACCAATAAATTCTGTCATAATATTGTCTAAGCAGGTCACAATTATATAGCGTAAAAGCATATCAAAGCATAGCATTATCTCAGCACTGCTGATTGGCTATTTCTCCAACATTGGTGTGTCTGGTCCACGGCGTCATCCATAACTTGTGGGAATATCTCTTCCCCAACAGGAAATGGCAAAGAGTACAGCAAAAGCTGTCCATATAGTCCCTCCTAGGCTCCGCCCACCCCAGTCATTCTCTTTGCCGTTGCACAGGCAACATCTCCACGGAGATGGTTAAGAGTATGTGGTGTTTAGTTGTAGTTTTTGTTATTTTAAAATAGTGCTGGTATGTACTATTTACTCTGAAACAGAAAAAGATGAAGAGTTCTGTTTGTGAGAGGAATGATTTTAGCAGCAGTAACTAAAATCGTTTTCTGTTTCCACATAGGACTGTTGAGATGAAATAACTTCAGATGGGGGAAACAGTTAGCAGACTTTTCTGCTTAGGGTATGACTAGCCATATTTCTAACAAGACTGTGTAATGCTGGAAGGCTGTCATTTCCCCTCATGGGGACCGGTAAGCCATTTTCTTAGTCTCAAACAGAATAAAGGGCTTAATATGGGCTATAAAACTGGTAGACACTTTTATGGGCAAGATCGATTGCTTTATTTGGGCATTTTATACACATTGAGGTTGAATTTCACACTTATAAACTTTGGGGAACGTTTTTTTTAACGTCAGGCACTGGTTTAGACACCTTTTCAGTCAGGAAGGGCCTTCACTGTAGTAGGCTGAGCCTCATTTTCCCGCCATTACTGCGCAGTTACTTTTGAGAGCAGGACATGCAGCTGCATGTGTGTGGATCTGAAAGTAGTTGAAAAGGTTCCTAGAAGGCTTCATTTGGTATCATATTCCCCCCTGGGTTTGGTAAAGTCGCAGCAAAGGCTGTAGCTGGGACTGTAGAGGGGTTAAATCTGTAACCGGCTCCGGTTTCTTCATTTTAAGGGTTAAAGCTCTGAAAATTTGGGTGCAATACTTTGAATGTTTTAAGACACTGTGGTGAAAATTTGGTAAAATTTGAACAATTCCTTTATTGTTTTTCACATATTCAGTAATAAAGTGTGCCCTGTTTAAAATTTAAAGAGACAGTAAAGGTTTTAATTAAAACGTTTTTTTGTACTTTATTGACAAGTTTAAGCCTGTTTAACATGTCTGTACCTTCAGATAAGCTATGTTCTGTATGTATGGAAGCCAATGTGTCTCCCCCTTCCAAATTGTGTGATAATTGTGTCATAGCGTCCAAACAAAGTAAGGACAGTACTGCCACAGATAGTAAGGTTGCCCAAGATGGTTCATCAGATGAAGAGAGTAAAGATAGTTCTACTTCATCTCACTCTGTGTCTACACCAGTTTTGCCCACGCAGGAGACGCCTAGTACTTCTAGCGCGCCAATGCTTGTTACTATGCAACAATTGGCGACAGTAATGGATAACTCCATAGCTAATTTTTTATCCAAAATGCCTGCATTTCAGAGAGAGCGCGATTGCTCTGTTTTAAACACTGTAGAGCAGGAGGGCGCTGATGATAATTGCTCTGTCATACCCTCACACCATTCTGAAGGGGCCATGAGGGAGGTTTTGTCAGATGGGGAAATTTCAGATTCAGGTAGAATTTCTCAACAGGCAGAACCTGATGTTGTGACATTTAAATTTAAGTTAGAGCACCTCCGCGCACTGCTTAAGGAGGTGTTATCTACTCTGGATGATTGTGACAACCTGGTCATTCCAGAAAAATTGTGTAAGATGGACAAGTTCCTAGAGGTTCCGGTGCACCCCGACGCTTTTCCTATACCCAAGCGGGTGGCGGACATAGTGAACAAGGAGTGGGAGAAGCCCGGCATACCTTTTGTCCCCCCTCCTATATTTAAGAAATTATTTCCTATGGTCGACCCCAGAAAGGACTTATGGCAGGCAGTCCCTAAGGTCGAGGGGGCAGTTTCTACACTAAACAAGCGCACTACTATTCCTATCGAGGATAATTGTGCTTTCAAAGATCCTATGGATAAAAAATTGGAGGGTTTGCTTAAAAAGATTTTTGTTCAGCAAGGTTACCTCCTACAACCTATTTCGTGCATTGTTCCTGTCACTACAGCAGCGTGGTTCTGGTTCGAGGAACTAGAAAAGTCGCTCAATAGAGAGACTCCGTATGAGGAGGTTATGGACAGAATACATGCACTTAAGTTAGCTAATTCCTTTATTTTAGATGCCGCTTTGCAGTTAGCTAGATTAGCGGCGAAAAATTCTGGGTTTGCAATTGTGGCGCGTAGAGCGCTCTGGCTAAAGTCTTGGTCACCGGATGTATCTTCCAAGACAAAATTGCTTAATATCCCCTTCAAGGGTAAAACCCTTTTTGGACCAGAGTTGAAAGAGATTATCTCAGACATCACTGGGGGTAAGGGCCATGCCCTCCCACAAGATAGGCCTTTCAAGGCCAAGAATAAGTCTAATTTTCGTTCCTGTCGCAATTTCAGGAACGGACCGGCCTCCAACTCTGCAGCCTCTAGACAAGAGGGTAATGCTTCGCAGACCAAACCAGCTTGGAAACCGATGCAAGGCTGGAACAAGGGTAAACAGGCCAAGAAGCCTGCTGCTGCTACCAAAACAGCATGAAGGAGCAGCCCCCGATCCGGGACCGGATCTAGTAGGGGGCAGACTCTCTCTCTTCGCTCAGGCTTGGGCAAGAGATGTTCAGGATCCCTGGGCACTAGAAATAGTTTCTCAGGGTTATCTTCTGGAATTCAAGGAACTACCCCCAAGGAGAAGGTTCCACATGTCTCACTTATCTTAAAACCAAATAAAGAGAAAGGCATTCTTACATTGTGTAGAAGACCTGTTAAAAATGGGAGTGATACACCCAGTTCCAATTGTGGAACAAGGACTGGGTTTTTACTCAAATCTGTTTGTAGTTCCCAAAAAAGAGGGAACCTTCAGACCAATTCTAGATTTAAAGATTCTAAACAAATTTCTCAAAGTACCATCATTCAAAATGGAAACTATCCGAACGATTTTACCCTCAATCCAGGAGGGTCAATTTATGACTATGCGTATCTACATATTCCTATCCACAAAGATCATCACCAGTTCCTAAGGTTCGCCTTTCTGGACAAACATTACCAGTTTGTGGCTCTCCCATTCGGGCTAGCCACTGCTCCAAGGTACTCGGGGCCCTTCTAGCGGTTCTAAGACCAACGGGCATTGCAGTGGCACCTTACTTGGACGACATTCTGATACAAGCGTCGTCTCTTTCAAAGGTAAAGGCTCACACAGACATCGTTCTGGCCTTTCTCAGATCTCACGGCTGGAAGGTGAACATAGAAAAAAGTTCCCTGTCTCCGTCGACGAGAGTTCCCTTCTTGGGGACAATAATAGATTCGTTAGAAATGAAGATTTTCCTGACAGATGTCAGAAAGTCAAAGCTTCTAAACGCTTGTCAAGTTCTTCACTCTGTTCCACGACTTTCCATAGCTCAGTGCATGGAAGTAGTAGGATTGATGGTTGCAGCAATGGACATAGTTCCTTTTGCGCAAATTCATCTAAGACTATTACAACTGTGCATGCTCAAACAGTGGAATGGGGACTATACAGACTTGTCTCCAGTGATCCAAGTAGATCAGAAGACCAGAGACTCACTACGTTGGTGGCTGACCCTGGACAATCTGTCCCAGGGAATGAGCTTCCGCAGACCAGAGTAGGTCATCGTCACGACCGACGCCAGTCTAGTGGGCTGGGGCGCGGTCTGGGACTCCCTGAAGGCTCAGGGTCTATGGTCTCGGGAAGAATCTCTTCTCCCGATAAACATTCTGGAACTGAGAGCCATATTCAATACTCTCAAAGCTTGGCCTCAGCTAGCAAAGGCCAGATTCATAAGATTCCAATCAGACAACATGACGACAGTTGCTTACATCAACCATCAGGGGGGAACAAGGAGTTCCCTGGCGATGAGAGAAGTGACCAAGATCATAAAATGGGCGGAGGATCACTCCTGCCACCTATCTGCGATCCACATCCCGGGAGTGGAAAACTGGGAGGCGGATTATCTGAGTCGTCAGACATTCCATCCGGGGGAGTGGGAACTCCACCCAGAGATATTTGCCCAGTTGACGCAATTATGGGGCATTCCAGACATGGATCTGATGGCGTCTCGTCAGAACTTCAAAGTTCCTTGCTACGGGTCCAGATCCAGGGATCCCAGGGCGACTCTAGTGGATGCATTAGTAGCGCCTTGGACCTTCAACCTAGCTTATGTGATTCCACCGTTTCCTCTCATTCCCAGGCTGGTAGCCAGGATCAAACAGGAGAGGGCCTCAGTGATTTTGATAGCTCCTGCGTGGCCACGCAGGACTTGGTATGCAGACCTGGTGAATATGTCATCGGCTCCACCATGGAAGCTACCTTTGAGACAGGATCTTCTGGTACAGGGTCCATTCGAACATCCAAATCTAGTCTCTCTCCAGCTGACGGCTTGGAAATTGAACGCTTGATTTTATCTAAGCGTGGGTTTTCGGATTCTGTGATAGATACTCTGGTACAAGCCAGAAAACCTGTAACTAGAAAGATTTACCATAAAATATGGAAAAGATATATCTGTTGGTGTGAATCCAAGGGATTCTCATGGAGTAAGATTAAAATTCCTAGGATCCTTTCCTTCCTACAAGAGGGTTTGGATAAGGGATTATCAGCGAGTTCTCTAAAGGGACAGATTTCTGCTTTATCTGTCTTGTTACACGAACGACTGGCAGCTGTGCCAGATGTTCAAGCCTTTTGTTCAGGCTTTGGTCAGGATCAAGCCTGTTTACAGGCCGTTGACTCCTCCCTGGAGTTTAAATTTAGTTCTTTCAGTTCTCCAAGGGGTTCCGTTTGAACCTTTACATTCCATAGATATTAAGTTGTTATCTTGGAAAGTTTTGTTTTTAGTTGCTATTTCTTCTGCTAGAAGAGTTTGAGTTATCTGCTCTGCAGTGTACTCCGCCCTATCTGGTGTTCCATTCAGATAAGGTCGTTTTGCGTACAAAACCTGGTTTTCTTCCAAAAGTTGTTTCCAACAAGAATATTAACCAGGAAATAGTTGTGCCTTCTTTGTGTCCGAATCCAGTTTCAAAGAAGGAACGTTTGTTACACAATTTAGATGTAGTCCGTGCTTTAAAGTTTTATCTAGAAGCAACAAAGGATTTCAGACAAACATCTTCTCTGTTTGTCGTCTATTCTGGTAAAAGGAGAGGTCAAAAAGCTACTGCTACCTCTCTTTCCTTTTGGCTGAAAAGCATCATCCGATTGGCTTATGAGACTGCCGGACGGCAGCCTCCTGAAAGAGTCACAGCTCACTCTACTAGGGCTGTGGCTTCCACATGGGCCTTCAAGAACGAGGCTTCTGTTGATCAGATATGTAAGGCAGCGACTTGGTCTTCCCTGCACACTTTTGCCAAGTTCTACAAATTTTATACTTTTGCTTCTTCAGAGGCTATTTTTGGGAGAAAGGTTTTGCAAGCCGTGGTGCCTTCCGTTTAGGTAACCTGATTGGCTCCCTCCCTTCATCCGTGTCCTAAAGCTTTGGTATTGGTTCCCACAAGTTATAGATGACGCCGTGGACCGGACACACCAATGTTGGAGAAAACAGAATTTATGCTTACCTGATAAATTACTTTCTCCAACGGTGTGTCCGGTCCACGGCCCGCCCTGGTTTTTTTTAATCAGGTTTGATAAATTTATTTCTTTAACTACAGTGACCACGGCACCCTATAGTTTCTCCTGTTTTTTCTCCTGTACGTCGGTCGAATGACTGGGGTGGGCGGAGCCTAGGAGGGACTATATGGACAGCTTTTGCTGTACTCTTTGCCATTTCCTGTTGGGGAAGAGAGATTCCCACAAGTTATGGATGATGCCGTGGACCGGACACACCGTTGGAGAAAGTAATTAATCAGGTAAGCATAAATTCTGTTTTTTTTCTTTTCCAACCTGCAGCTAGACAGTAGCTGAGGTATAACTGTTACCAGATCACTTACTCTGGTGAGCGGAATACATTTTAAAGTAAAATCTTCCTTTTTTACATAGAGATGTTCAAGATTTAGCATATGGGTATTATGTCCCTTTAAGTGACATTGCAATTAACACTTAAACAGTTCACAGTTTCTTTATGCATACTACTTTTATTCTATCTTTGCACCCTCACCCTTCCAAAAAAATGCAGAAAAACAAGACACCTTGGTTTCTGCTTTTCAAATGGTTGCTTCCTTAAAGTGAAAGTAAATTTTGCACAGTCTAAACACAGTAAGTCATTATCGCCATCTATATAAACATAATCGCTATAATCTTTTGTTCTAAAAATATTTAATTCTGCACTTTTTTACTAACTTTTTAATGCAAACGTTTTCGTCATGACTCCTCCCATCTTCAACTTCCTTTCTTGGTCAGTGTTTATGTATAGAGCGGTCCCACCGCATCATATATGCGCGTTCACAACCAGCCTAGGAATTGCCTATACGCAATGCGCATGCGATTGTCAGTACCGCTGTTCTCCAAAGCGCATGCGTCAACCCCACTTTGCGAGAAATCCTTAGACGTTTATGGGCATAAAGGTGTGAATGATATGCGCGACACGGACACGAGCATTCTGACTCCGCATATGCATATTAGATGCTACGCATGCGCAGATGGGCCAATAGGAATATGACGTAGTGTCACGGCCGCCTAACGGCCAGGATTTCAATTGGCAGAGCTGAATATGTAATAAGGAAGTAGGAAAATGATAGAAAACGGGTTGGTATTAGCGATAACGATATTGAGATTTTAAAACGGGTAAAACTTTGTTTGCAATAAATTATAAGAAATTTGATGAATTAAAGTCATAATGAATTTAAATCTAACATTTAATTATGTTGAGCAAAGGTATAAACTTTACCTTCACTTTAACTTAATTTATTTTGAAACATAGAGGTAAATGTAGGCGCATTAGTGTTTTTTTTTTTTTTTTTTTTTTCCTTCCTTCATTCAGCTAGAGCAGTGTTTCTCTTGTTAAGTGTATCCAGTCCACGGATCATCCATTACTTATGGGATATTAACTCCTCCCCAACAGGAAGTGCAAGAGGATTCACCCAGCAGAGCTGCTATATAGCTCCTCCCCTAACTGCCATTACCAGTCATTCTCTTGCACCCAACGAATAGATAGGATGTGTGAGAGGACTGTGGTGATTATACTTAGTTTCATACCTTCAATCAAAAGTTTGTTATTTTATAATAGCACCGGAGTGTGTTATTCCTTCTCTGGTAGAATTTGAAGAAGAATCTACCTGAGTTTTTCTATGATTTTAGCCAGAGTAGTTAAGATCATATTGCTGTTTCTCGGCCATCTGAGGAGAGGTAAACTTCAGATCAGGGGACAGCGGGCAGATTAATCTGCAAAGAGGTATGTAGCAGCTTATTATTTTCTGACAATGGAATTGATGAGAAAATTCTGCCATACCGATATAATGTAAACTCAGCCTTAAATGCAGTAGCAGCAACTGGTATCAGGCTGTCATGTATGTATATTTTACACTTCAGTATTCTGGGGAATGGCACTTCACTGGAATTATACTGTATGCATAAAACTTTAGCCTAATTTGCAGGGACTAGCAACAGGCTTTTTAATAACACTCAATTTATTAATGTTAAACGTTTTTTGCTGGCATGTAAAATCGTTTAATTTTCTGAGGTACTGGGTGAAAAAATGTTTTGGGCACTATTTTTTTCCACTTGACAGTCGTTTTATTTAATTTATGACAGTTTTCTGATCTCTCTCACTGTTATGTGTGAGGGGGAGGGGCCTTTTTTGGCGCTTTTGCTACGCATCAAAAAATTCAGTCAGAAGTTTGTCTTCCCTGCATGATCCGGTTCATCTCTACAGAACTCAGGGGTCTTCAAAACTTGTTTTGAGGGAGGTAATCACTCACAGCAGAGCTGTGAGATTGTAGTTGACTGTGATAAAAAAACGTTTATTTCTATATTTTTTTTTTCTGCTATCAAGGTTAGTTATCCTTTGCTAATGGGAGCAATCCTTTGCTAAAATTGTGTTTTTTACAAAGATTTGATGCTATAACTTTTCAGTTTATTAATTTTCAACTGTCATAACTTTTTCTGTGCTTCTTATAGGCACAGTACGTTTTCATATTTATAGTAAATTACTTGAAAAGTATTTCCAAGTTGCTAGTTTATTTGCTAGTGTGTTAAACATGTCTGATTCAGAGGAAGATATCTGTGCTATATGTGCTAAAGCCAAAGTGGAGCCCAATAGAAATTTATGTACTAACTGTATTGATGCTACTTTAAATAAAAGTCAATCTGTACAAATTGAACATATTTCACCAAACAACGAGGGGAGAGTTATGCCGACTAACTCGCCTCACGTGTCAGTACCTGCATCTCCCGCTCGGGAGGTGCGTGATATTGTAGCGCCGAGTACATCTGGGCGGCCATTACAAATCACATTACAGGATATGGCTACTGTTATGACTGAAGTTTTGGCTAAATTACCAGAACTAAGAGGTAAGCGTGATCACTCTGGGGTGAGAACAGAGTGCGCTGATAATATTAGGGCCATGTCAGACACTGCGTCACAATTTGCAGAACATGAGGACGGAGAGCTTCATTCTGCGGGTGACGGTTCTGATCCAAACAAACTGGATTCAGATATTTCAAATTTTAAATTTAAGCTGGAAAACCTCCATGTATTACTAGGGGAGGTGTTAGCGGCTCTGAATGATTGTAACACAGTTGCAATACCAGAGAAAATGTGTAGGTTGGATAAATATTTTGCGGTACCGGCGAGTACTGACGTTTTTCCTATACCTAAGAGACTTACTGAAATTGTTACTAAGGAGTGGGATAGACCCGGTGTGCCGTTCTCACCCCCTCCGATATTTAGAAAGATGTTTCCAATAGACGCCACCACACGGGACTTATGGCAAACGGTCCCTAAGGTGGAGGGAGCAGTTTCTACTTTAGCTAAGCGTACCACTATCCCGGTGGAGGATAGCTGTGCCTTTTCAGATCCAATGGATAAAAAGTTAGAGGGTTACCTTAAGAAAATGTTTGTTCAACAAGGTTTTATATTGCAACCTCTTGCATGCATTGCGCCTGTCACGGCTGCAGCAGCATTTTGGTTTGAGTCTCTGGAAGAGACACTTGAATCAGCTCCATTAGATGAGATTACACACAAGCTTAAAGCCCTTAAGTTAGCTAACTCATTTATTTCAGATGCCGTAGTACATTTAACTAAACTTACGGCTAAGAATTCCGGATTCGCCATTAAGGCACGCAGAGCACTGTGGCTAAAATCCTGGTCAGCTGACGTTACTTCTAAATCTAAATTGCTTAATATACCTTTCAAAGGGCAGACCTTATTCGGGCCCGGGTTGAAAGAAATTATCGCTGACATTACAGGAGGTAAAGGCCATGCCCTGCCTCAAGACAGAGCCAAACCTAAGGCTAGACAGTCTAATTTTCGTTCCTTTTCTAATTTCAAAGCAGGAGCAGCATCAACTTCCTCTGCACCAAAACAGGAAGGAGCTGTTGCTCGCTACAGACAAGGCTGGAGACCTAACCAGTCCTGGAACAAGGGCAAGCAGGCCAGGAAACCTGCTGCTGCCCCTAAGACAGCATGAATCGAGGGCCCCCGATCCAGGAACGGATCTAGTCGGGGGCAGACTTTCTCTCTTCGCCCAGGCTTGGGCAAGAGATGTCCAGGATCCCTGGGCGTTAGAGATCATATCTCAGGGATACCTTCTAGACTTCAAATTCTCTCCCCCAAGAGGGAGATTTCATCTGTCAAGGTTGTCAACAAACCAAATAAAGAAAGAGGCGTTTCTACGCTGCGTACAAGATCTTTTATTAATGGGAGTGATCCATCCGGTTCCGCGGTCGGAACAAGGACAAGGGTTTTACTCAAATCTGTTTGTGGTTCCCAAAAAAGAGGGAACTTTCAGGCCAATCTTGGATTTAAAGATCCTAAACAAATTCCTAAGAGTTCCATCGTTCAAAATGGAAACTATTCGGACAATTTTACCCATGATCCAAAAGGGTCAGTACATGACCACAGTGGATTTAAAGGATGCTTACCTTCACATACCGATTCACAAAGATCATTACCGGTATCTAAGGTTTGCCTTTCTAGACAGGCATTACCAGTTTGTAGCTCTTCCATTCGGATTGGCTACGGCTCCGAGAATCTTCACAAAGGTTCTGGGTGCTCTTCTGGCGGTACTAAGACCGCGAGGAATTGCGGTAGCTCCGTACCTAGACGACATTCTGATACAAGCTTCAAGCTTTCAAACTGCCAAGTCTCATACAGAGTTAGTACTGGCATTTCTAAGGTCGCATGGATGGAAGGTGAACGAAAAGAAGAGTTCTCTCTTTCCACTCACAAGAGTTCCCTTCTTGGGGACTCTTATAGATTCTGTAGAAATGAAGATTTACCTGACAGAAGACAGGTTAACAAAGCTTCAAAATGCATGCCGTGTCCTTCATTCCATTCAACACCCGTCAGTAGCTCAATGCATGGAGGTGATCG
Source organism: Bombina bombina (assembly GCF_027579735.1). Classification (NCBI taxonomy): domain Eukaryota; kingdom Metazoa; phylum Chordata; class Amphibia; order Anura; family Bombinatoridae; genus Bombina; species Bombina bombina. The sequence goes on along the minus strand of NC_069504.1, from coordinate 377,807,463 downwards.
GCTTAATGGTAGCAGCAATGGACATAGTACCCTTTGCACGCCTACATCTCAGACCGCTGCAATTGTGCATGCTAAGTCAGTGGAATGGGGATTACTCAGACTTGTCCCCTACTCTGAATCTGGATCAAGAGACCAGAAATTCTCTTCTATGGTGGCTTTCTCAGCCACATCTGTCCAGGGGGATGCCATTCAGCAGGCCGGACTGGACAATTGTAACAACAGACGCCAGCCTACTAGGTTGGGGCGCTGTCTGGAATTCTCTGAAGGCTCAGGGACAATGGAATCAGGAGGAGAGTCTCCTACCAATAAACATTCTGGAATTGAGAGCAGTTCTCAATGCCCTTCTGGCTTGGCCCCAGTTAAAGTGAAGTTCAAGTCCGCCTCTATAGTTAACATTTTTGGCATTTGTTTTCTAAAATAGTATCATGTTCATTCATCCTTTTTCATAAAATTAGTCTTTTCAATCTAAAATTTATTATATATTTAACGTCGGTATTGCTTCAATTGTCCGCCCGACATTTCTAACTTTTTGATTGACAGTTTTTACAACTGTCTTAACCTATCCCTTTACTTACCCCGTGGCGTCCTGCCCCTTTTCTCAATCGTCATCATCCACTATTGCGCATGCGTATTACACTGTGTGTCATCCTCATCACAATGCTCGTTCACGCTTAGCGCATGCGTATTTTGCAGTATAGCGGCTTTTGATACATTGAATCAATCGGAACTGCTCGCAATAGAAGAAAGGACGAGATCCGGCTATATTCAATAATCGAAGGTAAATAACGTCTATCGAAATGCCCATAACAGTGTTTTATGCCAAAGTTTGCAGTGTCTATATTGTACATAAAAACTTGGGGAATAATATTGAGATCGTCACTCATAAAATTAACAATACTATCTTCTACGATAAAGTAGAAATTTCATGTTTATTCAGTTTGAAAACAGTAATCACCCTCTATAAGTAACTGCATTTCTAAATCAACTATATTGATTTCCAAATTATAATGCACGAATTTGTTGTAAATATATCAATAACTAACATTTATACTTTATTTACATTTTTATTTTTTATATATATTCGCAATAGAAATACATAGGTAAAGCAATTGTAATTTTTGATTTTTTTGTTCGTTTATCATCAAAGGATATTTCGGACTCTCCTATTTTAAAGGTGTATATAGCAATCGTTTTGTTATTTTATTTTTATATCTAAATATATATTTAGATCGCCTTGATTATTTTTTTCATAAATCTTGGGACAAAGGCTTTTATTTTAATTACTCTGAAAGAATTTTATCTTTGGTTAATATTATTAGTTTGTAATAAATATTGTCTAATCTCTATATCTCCTGATATCTAAAATTTCAATATTATTTTTTAAAATACTTTTTGTCCGTATACAAGAATCGATTCGAATTGTTTTTAAAAAAATATTTTTGTGAAATTAGGTTAGAATATCCAGCAGAAATGAATGAAAGATTATGTACAAACAATTCAAAAAATATATAAATTAGAAGTCAATAGATAACATGAAGAACAATTAATATCGAAACTATAATGAAATGAGCGCAAATGAAACGGTAAAAAAGTTTAGGAATGATTGCATCAATACATAAACAAACAATGAGTGGTAACAGATATGAAAGTATTTTTTTAATAATCTAGGATCGATGTGGATTTTACAATAAGTAATCTTTAGATTCAGTGAATACTGAGCAAAATAAATATAGAAGTAAAATGAATACAAAATAAGATTTCATTACAATAAACTAAGATTTGCATTGGAATAACAATAGATTTCGATTAATATGCTGATTAAAAAAGGATTAACGCTATAAAATTAGAATAAAGTTTAGTTGCGATCTATATTACATACGATGAAAGTAATAAACCAAATAATGTTGATAAACATACTTACAGTCAATAATATGAAAAAGAAGGCAATATAGTGTAGAAAACACGGAGTTTTTGCCACAAAACAAGTGATTGCAATAGCGGTAATAGAGAACGATACGATTGGCCACTCAAGCAAATACAATATAACGATGTTAATGAATAAAATCAAAGACGGACTGAAATTCTAAACGCATGCGCAAATGAAGCCGTAATACGCATGCGTATATCGAAGCGCTTGTTGTGCACGCGCTTTCGAGAGACGATTTCACCTCAGTCTTACGCTACATACGTCATTGCAGCCAAATAAGGAAGTGGACCGGGGGAGGAGTAACAGTGCGAAAAAACGGTATTCTATATATTAAATTTAATGTTGTTTATTACATTTTTTTTTAAAACAAACTTAGCGACTGTGCTATTGAGCTCTTAATGTTTAAAGGGGTGATGAGCATAGTGGTAAAATTGAACTTCACTTTAACAACTCGGGGGTTCATCAGGTTTCAGTCGGACAACATCACGACTGTAGCTTACATCAACCATCAGGGAGGGACAAGAAGCTCCCTAGCAATGATGGAAGTATCAAAGATAATTCGCTGGGCAGAGTCTCACTCTTGCCACCTGTCAGCAATCCACATCCCGGGAGTGGAGAACTGGGAGGCGGATTTCTTAAGTCGTCAGACTTTTCATCCGGGGGAGTGGGAACTTCATCCGGAGGTCTTTGCCCAAATACTTCGATGTTGGGGCAAACCAGAGATAGATCTCATGGCGTCTCGACAGAACGCCAAGCTTCCTCGTTACGGGTCCAGATCCAGGGATCCGGGAGCGGTTCTGATAGATGCTTTGACAGCACCTTGGACCTTCGGGATGGCTTATGTGTTTCCACCCTTCCCGATGCTTCCTCGATTGATTGCCAGAATCAAACAGGAGAGAGCATCAGTGATTCTAATAGCGCCTGCATGGCCACGCAGGACTTGGTATGCAGATCTAGTGGACATGTCATCCTGTCCACCTTGGTCGCTACCTCTGAAACAGGACCTTCTGATCCAGGGTCCCTTCAAACATCAAAATCTAATTTCTCTGAAGCTGACTGCTTGGAAATTGAACGCTTGATTTTATCAAAACGTGGTTTTTCTGAGTCAGTTATTGATACCTTAATACAGGCTAGGAAGCCTGTTACCAGAAAGATTTACCATAAAATATGGCGCAAATACTTATATTGGTGCGAATCCAAGAGTTACTCATGGAGTAAGGTTAGGATTCCGAGGATATTGTCTTTTCTACAATAAGGTTTAGAAAAGGGTTTATCCGCTAGTTCCTTAAAGGGACAGATTTCAGCTCTGTCCATTCTTTTACACAAACATCTGTCAGAAGTTCCGGACGTTCAAGCTTTTTGTCAGGCTTTAGCTAGGATCAAGCCTGTGTTTAAAACTGTTGCTCCACCATGGAGTTTGAACTTAGTTCTTAATGTTTTACAGGGGGTTCCGTTTGTACCCCTTCATTCCATTGATATCAAGTTGTTATCTTGGAAAGTTCTGTTTTTAATGGCGATTTCCTCGGCTCGAAGAGTCTCTGAGTTATCTGCCTTACATTGTGATTCTCCTTATCTGATTTTTCATTCAGACAAGGTAGTTCTGCGTACTAAACCTGGGTTCCTACCTAAGGTGGTCACTAACAGGAATATCAATCAAGAGATTGTGGTTCCATCTTTGTGTCCTAATCCTTCTTCGAAAAAGGAACGTCTGCTACACAATCTAGATGTAGTCCGTGCCCTGAAATTTTATCTACAGGCAACTAAGGATTTTCGACAAACGTCTTCCCTGTTTGTCGTTTATTCTGGTCAGAGGAGAGGTCAAAAAGCTTCGGCTACCTCTCTCTCTCCTTTTGGCTTCGTAGCATAATACGGTTAGCCTATGAGACTGCTGGACAGCAGCCTCCTGAAAGAATTACAGCACATTCTACTAGAGCTGTGGCTTCCACTTGGGCCTTTAAGAATGAGGCTTCTGTTGAACAGATTTGCAAGGCTGCAACTTGGTCTTCTCTTCATACTTTTTCCAAATTTTACAAATTTGACACACTTGCTTCTTCGGAGGCTGTTTTTGGGAGAGAGGTTCTTCAGGCAGTGGTTCCTTCCGTATAAAGAGCCTGCCTGTCCCTCCCGTCATCCGTGTACTTTAGCTTTGGTATTGGTATCCCATAAGTAATGGATGATCCGTGGACTGGATACACTTAACAAGAGAAAACATAATTTATGCTTACCTGATAAATGTATTTCTCTTGTAGTGTATCCAGTCCACGGCCCGCCCTGTCACTTTAAGGCAGGTAATTTTTCCATTAAACTACAGTCACCACTGCACCCTATGGTTTTCCTTTCTCTGCATGTTTTCGGTCGAATGACTGGTAATGGCAGTTAGGGGAGGAGCTATATAGCAGCTCTGCTGGGTGAATCCTCTTGCACTTCCTGTTGGGGAGGAGTTAATATCCCATAAGTAATGGATGATCCGTGGACTGGATACTCTACAAGAGAAATAAATTTATCAGGTAAGCATAAATTATGTTTTTTCAACCAGTGTGCCGTGAGAGATCCTCAGGTGTGCCGCGGCAGACTGACAACAGTTCGGGGTTGCAAATCACTGAGCTAGAGCAGTTTCTTACACAAAATTCCAATTTTACTTCTATTGTCAAATTTCTTAAATGGATATGAAACCCAAAATCTTTCATGATTCAGATATAGCATGTCCTTTTACACAACTCTCAATTTACTTCAATTAATATATATATAATTTCTTTGTTCTATTGGTAGCAGGAATGCATGTTTAGGAGACAGCCCATTTCTGGAGCACTCTATGGCAGCAGATTTGCAAGATTGTTAAACATTTGCATGAGCACTAGTAGCCAGCACTATTTCCTGTCATGTAGTGCTCTAGATGCCTACCTAGGTATTTCTTCAACAAAGAATATCATCTGAATGAAGCAAATTTGATAAAAGAAAAACATTGGAAACTTTTTTTTTTTTTTTTTTTTTTAATAGTATGCTCTGTCTGAATCACAAGAGAATATTTGGATTTCTTATACCTTTTTTAACTTTCTTAGTATCCTTTTTTTTTTTTTTTTTTTTTTGAAGGGGTGTGTGCTGTGTGTGTAGCATTATATCTCTAATCTATCTTATTATTAATTTTTCTTCTTTCTTCAATGAAGAGGCATGTCATCTCTGCAAGAACCAAGCATCTTTGATATCTTATAGATAGGAGAAAAAAAAAAAAAAAAACGTATCTCACAGAAACCCACGGGGAGAGGATTACACTGTGAATGGATTAATGGAATTAATTTAGCAAAAAAAAAAACAATTGGAGCCATGAATGTGCACTCATGTTGTATAAACTAAATGTTATTTCAGAATGAATATTTTACTTTAATGCATCTCAATTAGAAAACACTTTAGATAGCCCCCCTCCTATACATTTTATTAAAAAAAAAAATTCATTTATCTTTTTGCACTTCTATGGGTGGATAAAAAGCATGCTCTCATGTGATCTATTTTATTGCACTTTTGATTGTATGTATCGTCTTTAGAGCAGAAATGCACTACTGGAGCCAAGCATGGTGAGTCTAACAAGGTATGCGTGCAGCCACTACTCACCAGATAGGTCAGTAGCAGTAATACCCTACTGGTTTCTATCAATGCATGCTTTTCAACAAAGGATAATAGGAGAACAAAGTGAATTTAGTTATAAAAGTAAATTGACGGCCTGTTTGAGGGCCTATCTGTGAACCATGATTTCATTTTGACTATGTTTCTTTAATGCAATCTCCTAAATTGCTTGTTCTATAGCCTGACCCCATGTGGAAAAGGCAGCGTAGAAGCTGGATGGGCCATCTAGTGTACCTTTTCTATCTAAACTATAGACGTAATCCTGAGGATATCCTTATTCATATTCCTGTCTTGCATTTCTGTAAAAGTGGTTATGCACATTATTTATGTACCTGCTACCCTCCAAATTTTAATGTATCCTCCTGTTCTGGTATTAGGTTTTTTTTTTCGTTTTTTTTTTTTTAATGCATTCTTCTAGAATGTCCCTTCATGAAGCAGAGGATAAAACCTTTCACATACAAAGGCTCGTTAGCTGACTCGTTTTTATTCTAATCCGTTCTTCTCCTTTTGAGTTTAACACATTCAAAGAGGCTAGACCACAAAATCCAGCTAAGGGGCCACAAGCATTGGCGTGATCAAGCAGGACAATGCCAGTCAGGAGTGCTACACTGTGAAACAGTATGACAATGTCTGTATCTGACATCTACATGCAACTAGCACTCCTGATTGGTATTGTCCTGCAAGCCTGTAGTCCAGAAGGCCTGGCTGTTCAAGCTTGGACACGGTTTCCCCAAGCAGACCTCTATGGTATGTGTGGTCTCTACCTGGGCAGGCAACACAGGAGCTTGGTTAGCTTTTCTTGTGGTTATATTGGTAGAGAAGAAAAAACTGCACTGGGGTGGCCATTGGATATATAATTATGCATTTATTTTTAGTACCTGTCTTTACTGTCCCTCTAAAGAATACTACTTTTTACTTTTAGTTTTATACTTGGCTTTGTTTGCTAGATTATGTATGTGATAGAGATCCTATATTACTAATTTTTGTGTTACTGTAATATCTTGTTTTGGGATATCTATCTAAATTATGAGATACTGAGTATACCACAAAAGGGGAACATTTTACTAATTTGGAATAGTATAGCATCATGCTTATCAATGAAGGCCCATTTGGCACCAGTATAAGCTTTTAAAATATATGTTAAAGTATTATGGCCATAAATGGTGGCTCATGATTTAATATTTATACATCTGCGCGCCCCCCCCCCCCCCATAAAAGCAGCTAGTCTTTGTTGGTGTTGAACCAAGATAAGGGAATATTCTATGTTTTAATAACTGATAAATTGCATTCTAAATTATTTTATTTTTCCCCCTCTACACATTAGGGAATAATTGACTTGACCCATATTGACTCTTGGATGGGAGAACTGTCAGAGTCAGTCTCTGATATTATCGATCTGACTAGTACTGAGGATAATGGAATAACTTTTCCTGAGATTTCATCTAATCAGGGGTGCTTTTTCATAGCTGAGAAGAAGATCAAACCGGAATATCAGTTTAATGGCTATGTAAAAAATACAGAAGGTGCATGCTGGTCATGCCCCACTCTTTTAGATAAAGTCAATGAGGACTCTTCTTATCGAGACAAGACAGCTGAAATCAGCAGGACTATTATCAGCAGGGACATGGGCTCCTTGGAGGATGCTAGAAATTGTGTTTTGGACCAATTAGCTTTGCCTAAAAGAAGAGATGACTCGCTTACATGTAAAATGAACAGGGATATGGTTTTAGAGAGCCCCCTGGTCTTATCAAATTCCCACTGGCAAACTGCATCACATAACAAAATTTCTAGCCTGGACTATAATAATGATAATTTGGATATGTCATTGAAATCGGTTCCAACATCTTCACCATCATCAATAACAGACACAAAGGGCAATGCAATCAAACCGGAATCCATTTTTGAAACTGCCTCATCCAAGAAGGCCTGGCTATTCAAGCTTAGACACTTCAGATATCACCCTGTCAATCACCTCTTCTTCAGTAGGTTAAAACCAGAAGATGGAGAGAAGGTAATGTGTGTAGCATGTATTTGTATTGTGTGCAGATTCTTGCAATTATTTATTTGAAAATAATTACCTGAAAATTTACCTGAAAAACTTATAATATTTTATTTTTTTTATCACAGAAGCAAATCCAGCAGGTGTATTCCCCATGTAATTAAATTGTGAATCAAAGTAGTATTGATTTGTGACGCAAAAATGAATGTTTGTGCTGGTTTACTTTTGGAGATATTGCACATTATATTCTTTCTCAATCTCCACCCACTTTGCACGCAATGTAATTAACTTGTAAATGAAAATGTAACATTCATTTGTGTGCCAAAATAATTTGCCAATTTGGTTTTGGAGATATGATGCATTTGATTTTTAGCCTATGTGACCTCAATCTTTTCCCCCATGTGAATAAAAAGATACCATTTATTTGTGCTGACTTGTGCCACAAAAATGGTTTGTACCCATTTGGATTTGGAGATCTTACACATTATGTTTTAAGCCATGTGACTTCATTCTCCACCCACTGTGGCACCCCATGTAATTTGTAAATGAAAATATACCATTCGTCTGTGCCTCGTTTAGGCCATATTGATCTTAACTTGCTCAGTTAACTGGTGGCTAACAAGGGCCAATTTTCTTGGATAACCCACATCTTTGTGTGTGTGTGTGTTTTTTTTTTTATTTTATTTTTTTTATTCAGTGTATGTTCAACAGAACAGTCTATTTTGCAACAATATTTTTTTGAGTTTCTGCTAAGCAAAGATATTGTGGAAGATATACAACCAATAAAGTCGAGAAACAAGTTATTAAAGCTAAAATTGAACAATAAAGACAGTAGGTGGCCCATTATTCAGAAAGTTAATTACTGTTGTTGTTGTAGCAGTTTCTAATAAGTTTTATCCCATATATTGAAAAAGTGTAATCGCTTCAGGCCAGGGGGTCTATTTATGAAGCAGCAGATGCTGCCTCAGACCCACTCCGCTCCAGTTCCGGCGGAAGTTAAGAAGCAGCGGTCCTAAGACCTCTGATCCTTAACTCATCTGCCACCTCTGAGATGGCAGACAGCAATCTACCCAATCGGATACGATCGGGCTGATTGACGCCCCCTGCTAGCGGCCGATTGGCCACAAATCTGAAGGGAGTGGTATTGCACCAGCAGTTCAAAAGAACAGCTGGTGCAATGATAAATGCCGACAGCATATGCTGTTGGCATTTATCAATGTGCGGCGGACATGATCCACTATATCGGATCATGTCCATCCGCACATTAATAAATGGACCCCCTGGACTCTAGGTATCCAGTACAGAGAACCTACTGAAGGGATATTAAGATATGAGTCAATTGAGACCCAGGCTTTGTTTTGTGTTTCTGTGTTAGTCGAGAGTTCTCTAAAGCAGTGGCTTTATAGTATGTTTCTATTTTGGGTAATCCTAGTCCTCCTGATCTGAGCGGTCAATACATTGTCTTATCTATACTGGGTTTTATAGTACCCGATATGTATGAATTTAAAGTTTGTAGAATGTGTTGAAGGAAAGTGTTAGGGTTTTGGGGACTGTCTGGAGTATGCATAAGATTGTCAAGAATGTTAACTTGAGTCTGAATTCTCCCCCCACCAAGAGAATGGTTTGTGTGACCAGAGAGGTTGCGTTGTATATTGTGTAGCGCTGTTCTGTAGTTAAAGTTAAAAAAAAAAATTGGTTTAGGGGAGAGGGATAATCCTGGATATTTTAGTGCATCTGTCTGTTTGTAAGGGCATAATGCTTTCAAGGCAGACAATTCTGTGGATGTGAGGATGATGTTTAGAATTTCAGATTTGAGGCAATTGATGAGAAAATTGGAGTACCTGCCAAAGTGCTCTTCTTTTTTTTTTTTTTTTTTTTTTATGCTTCCGGAATATATGTATTAGATGATGTCAAGGATAGGAGTATGTCATCTCTGAATAGGGAAACTTTGTTAAAAATAATTTCTACCTAATTGTATACCAGTTATGAGTTTTGTCGTATATATGTCTCTAGTGTTTCTTTAACAAGGATAAATGGTAAAGGGTGATAGAGAGCATTCCTGTCTCGTGCCGTTACTAATGGGTAAAGTTGTCTGATAATAGTCCGTTGACCTGTGTGTGATTTGTATAGGTGTTTATGTTTAAGCCGGAGTTTACCAAACCTGAACTTTTTTTTTTTTTTTTTATGTGGCAAAGAGGAAATCCCAGTTAATGCAATCAAAAGCCTTTTCGGCATTTGACAGCATTACTAGCTTTATATTCTTGACTTTAGCATGTTCAATAAGTTGTAGAGCCCTTATTGTATTGTCTCTAGCCTCTGTTTGGGACAAAACCCACTTGATTTATGTGGACTAGGTCTGGTAGTACTGTATTTATACGGTTGGAGAAGATTTTTACGAAGATTGTGAGGTCATTGTTAAGGGAAAAAGATGGGTCGGTAATTTTCTGGAAGTTTGTGAGATTTCTCAGGTTTGGGGGGGGACAGAAATATGAGCCTCTAGGGTCAGGGAAAGGAAGGTCACATGTTAGTTTATAGATTGGAACAGGGTTTCAAGTTGGGGTGCTAGAATATCTTCAAAAGTTTTGTAATACTTGTTATGACAGTCTGTTGGTGCCTAACCTACTTCCTTTTTTTTTTTTTTTTTTCCCCCTTAGGGCAGTTTGGATATTGTAACAAGCACTTCTTGTAGAGTTATGGGTGCTTCTAACTAAAGTCTCTATTTGTTGGGGTAGGCGTGGTATGTGTAGTTCTGAGAGATATTTAAGGATGGGGATCATTCTGTACTGGAAGATTGTATAGGTGTTCATAGTAGTCAAGCTCTAGCCAATTCATAAAGGTATTTCTTTCATGTAATTAGCAAGAGTCCATGAGCTAGTGACGTATGGGATATACATTCCTACCAGGAGGGGCAAAGTTTCCCAAACCTCAAAATGCCTATAAATACACCCCTCACCACACCCACAATTCAGTTTTACAAACTTTGCCTCCGATGGAGGTGGTGAAGTAAGTTTGTGCTAGATTCTACGTTGATATGCGCTCCGCAGCAAGTTGGAGCCCGGTTTTCCTCTCAGCGTGCAGTGAATGTCAGAGGGATGTGAGGAGAGTATTGCCTATTTGAATGCAGTGATCTCCTTCTACGGGGTCTATTTCATAGGTTCTCTGTTATCGGTCGTAGAGATTCATCTCTTACCTCCCTTTTCAGATCGACGATATACTCTTATATATACCATTACCTCTGCTGATTCTCGTTTCAGTACTGGTTTGGCTTTCTACAAACATGTAGATGAGTGTCCTGGGGTAAGTAAATCTTATTTTCTGTGACACTCTAAGCTATGGTTGGGCACTTTGTTTATAAAGTTCTAAATATATGTATTCAAACATTTATTTGCCTTGACTCAGAATGTTCAACTTTCCTTATTTTCAGACAGTCAGTTTCATATTTGGGATAATGCATTTGATTTAATCATTTTTTCTTACCTTCAAAAATTTGACTCTTCCCTGTGGGCTGTTAGGCTCGCGGGGGCTGAAAATGCTTCATTTTATTGCGTCATTCTTGGCGCGGACTTTTTTGGCGCAAAAAATCGTTTCCGTTTCCGGCGTCATACGTGTCGCCGGAAGTTGCGTCATTTTTTGACGTTATTTTGCGCCAAAAATGTCGGCGTTCCGGATGTGGCGTCATTTTGGCGCCAAAAAGCATTTAGGCGCCAAATAATGTGGGCGTCTTATTGGCGCGAAAAATATGGGCGTCGCTTTTGTCTCCACATTATTTAAGTCTCATTTTTCATTGCTTCTGGTTGCTAGAAGCTTGTTCTTTGGCATTTTTTCCCATTCCTGAAACTGTCATTTAAGGAATTTGATCAATTTTGCTTTATATATATGTTGTTTTTTCTCTTACATATTGCAAGATATCTCACGTTGCATCTGAGTCAGAAGATACTACAGGAAAATCGCTGTCTAGTGCTGGATCTACCAAAGCTAAGTGTATCTGCTGTAAACTTTTGGTAGCTATTCCTCCAGCTGTTGTTTGTATTGATTGTCATGACAAACTTGTTAAAGCAGATAATATTTCCTTTAGTAAAGTACCATTGCCTGTTGCAGTTCCTTCAACATCTAAGGTGCAGAATGTTCCTGATAATATAAGAGATTTTGTTTCTGAATCCATAAAGAAGGCTATGTCTGTTATTTCTCCTTCTAGTAAACGTAAAAAATCTTTTAAAACTTCTCTCCCTACAGATGAATTTTTAAATGAACATCATCATTCTGATTCTGATGACTCTTCTGGTTCAGAGGATTCTGTCTCAGAGGTTGATGCTGATAAATCTTCATATTTATTTAAAATGGAATTTATTCGTTCTTTACTTAAAGAAGTACTAATTGCTTTAGAAATAGAGGATTCTGGTCCTCTTGATACTAATTCTAAACGTTTAGATAAGGTATTTAAAGCTCCTGTGGTTATTCCAGAAGTTTTTCCTGTTCCTAATGCTATTTCTGCAGTAATTTCCAAAGAATGGGATAAATTGGGTAATTCATTTACTCCTTCTAAACGTTTTAAGCGATTATATCCTGTGCCGTCTGACAGATTAGAATTTTGGGACAAAATCCCTAAAGTTGATGGGGCTATTTCTACCCTTGCTAAACGTACTACTATTCCTACGTCAGATGGTACTTCGTTTAAGGATCCTTTAGATAGGAAAATTGAATCCTTTCTAAGAAAAGCTTATCTGTGTTCAGGTAATCTTCTTAGACCTGCTATATCTTTGGCTGATGTTGCTGCAGCTTCAACTTTCTGTTTGGAAACTTTAGCGCAACAAGTAACACATCATGATTCTCATGATATTATTATTCTTCTACAGCATGCTAATAATTTTATCTGTGATGCCATTTTTGATATTATCAGAGTTGATGTCAGGTTTATGTCTCTAGCTATTTTAGCTAGAAGAGCTTTATGGCTTAAAACTTGGAATGCTGATATGGCTTCTAAATCAACTTTACTTTCCATTTCTTTCCAGGGTAACAAATTATTTGGTTCTCAGTTGGATTCCATTATTTCAACTGTTACTGGTGGGAAAGGAACTTTTTTACCACAGGATAAAAAATCTAAAGGTAAAAGCAGGGCTAATAATCGTTTTCGTTCCTTTCGTTTCAACAAAGAACAAAAGCCTGATCCTTCATCCTCAGGAGCAGTTTCAGTTTGGAAACCATCTCCAGTCTGGAATAAATCCAAGCCAGCTAGAAAGGCAAAGCCTGCTTCTAAGTCCACATGAAGGTGCGGCCCTCATTCCAGCTCAGCTGGTAGGGGGCAGGTTACATTTTTTCAAGGAAATTTGGATCAATTCTGTTCACAATCTTTGGATTCAGAGCATTGTTTCAGAAGGGTACAGAATTGGTTTCAAGATGAGACCTCCTGCAAAGAGATTTTTTCTTTCCCGTGTCCCAGTAAATCCAGTAGAAGCTCAAGCATTTCTGAATTGTGTTTCAGATCTAGAGTTGACTGGAGTAATTATGCCAGTTCCAGTTCCGGAACAGGGGATGGGGTTTTATTCAAATCTCTTCATTGTACCAAAGAAGGAGAATTCCTTCAGACCAGTTCTGGATCTAAAAATATTGAATCGTTATGTAAGAATACCAACGTTCAAGATGGTAACTGTAAGGACTATCTTGCCTTTTGTTCAGCAAGGGAATTATATGTCTACAATAGATTTACAGGATGCATATCTGCATATTCCGATTCATCCAGATCATTATCAGTTCCTGAGATTCTCTTTTCTGGACAAGCATTACCAGTTTGTGGCTCTGCCGTTTGGCCTAGCTACAGCTCCAAGAATTTTTACAAAGGTTCTCGGTGCCCTTCTGTCTGTAATCAGAGAACAGGGTATTGTGGTATTTCCTTATTTGGACGATATCTTGGTACTTGCTCAGTCTTTACATTTAGCAGAATCTCATACGAATCGACTTGTGGTGTTTCTTCAAGATCATGGTTGGAGGATCAATTTACCAAAAAGTTCTTTGATTCCTCAGACAAGGGTAACCTTTCTGGGTTTCCAGATGGATTCAGTGTCCATGACTCTGTCTTTAACAGACAAGAGGCGTCTAAAATTGATTGCAGCTTGTCGAAACCTTCAGTCACAATCATTCCCTTCGGTAGCCTTATGCATGGAAATTCTAGGTCTTATGACTGCTGCATCGGACGCGATCCCCTTTGCTCGTTTTCACATGCGACCTCTTCAGCTCTGTATGCTGAAGCAATGGTGCAAGGATTACACAAAGATATCTCAATTAATATCTTTAAAACCGATTGTTCGACACTCTCTAACATGGTGGACAGATCACCATCGTTTAATTCAGGGGGCTTCTTTTGTGCTTCCGACCTGGACTGTAATTTCAACAGATGCAAGTCTCACAGGTTGGGGAGCTGTGTGGGGATCTCTGACGGCACAAGGAGTTTGGGAATCTCAGGAGGTGAGATTACCGATCAATATTTTGGAACTCCGTGCAATTTTCAGAGCTCTTCAGTTTTGGCCTCTTCTGAAGAGAGAATCGTTCATTTGTTTTCAAACAGACAATTACACAACTGTGGCATACATCAATCGTCAAGGAGGGACTCACAGTCCTCTGGCTATGAAAGAAGTATCTCGAATTTTGGTTTGGGCGGAATCCAGCTCCTGTCTAATCTCTGCGGTTCATATCCCAGGTATAGACAATTGGGAAGCGGATTATCTCAGTCGCCAAACGTTGCATCCGGGCGAATGGTCTCTTCACACAGAGGTATTTCTTCAGATTGTTCAAATGTGGGAACTTCCAGAAATAGATCTGATGGCGTCCCATCTAAACAAGAAACTTCCCAGGTATCTGTCCAGATCCCGGGATCCTCAGGCGGAGGCAGTGGATGCATTATCACTTCCTTGGAAGTATCATCCTGCCTATATTTTTCCGCCTCTAGTTCTTCTTCCAAGAGTAATCTCCAAGATTCTGAAGGAATGCTCGTTTGTTCTGCTGGTAGCTCTGGCATGGCCTCACAGGTTTTGGTATGCGGATCTTGTCCGGATGGCCTCTTGCCAACCGTGGACTCTTCCGTTAAGACCAGACCTTCTGTCACAAGGTCCTTTTTTCCATCAGGATCTGAAATCCTTAAATTTATAGGTATGGAGTTTGAACGCTTGATTCTTGGTCAAAGAGGTTTCTCTGACTCTGTGATTAATACTATGTTACAGGCTCGTAAATCTGTATCTCGAGAGATATATTATAGAGTCTGGAAGACTTATATTTCTTGGTGTCTTTCTCATCATTTTTCTTGGCATTCTTTTAGAATACCGAGAATTTTAGTTTCTTCAGGATGGTTTAGATAAGGGTTTGTCCGCAAGTTCTTTGAAAGGACAAATCTCTGCTCTTTCTGTTCTTTTTCACAGAAAGATTGCTATTCTTCCTGATATTCATTGTTTTGTACAAGCTTTGGTTCGTATAAAACCTGTTATTAAGTCAATTTCTCCTCCTTGGAGTTTGAATTTGGTTCTGGGAGCTCTTCAAGCTCCTCCGTTTGAACCTATGCATTCATTGGACATTAAATTACTTTCTTGGAAAGTTTTGTTCCTTTTGGCCATCTCTTCTGCCAGAAGAGTTTCTGAATTATCTGCTCTTTCTTGTGAGTCTCCTTTTCTGATTTTTCATCAGGATAAGGCGGTGTTGCGAACTTCTTTTGAATTTTTACCTAAAGTTGTGAATTCCAACAACATTAGTAGAGAAATTGTGGTTCCTTCATTATGTCCTAATCCTAAGAATTCTAAGGAGAAATCGTTGCATTCTTTGGATGTTGTTAGAGCTTTGAAATATTATGTTGAAGCTACGAAATCTTTCCGTAAGACTTCTAGTTTATTTGTTATCTTTTCCGGTTCTAGAAAAGGCCAGAAAGCTTCTGCCATTTCTTTGGCATCTTGGTTGAAATCTTTAATTCATCTTGCCTATGTTGAGTCGGGTAAAACTCTGCCTCAAAGAATTACAGCTCATTCTACTAGGTCAGTTTCTACTTCCTGGGCGTTTAGGAATGAAGCTTCGGTTGACCAGATTTGCAAAGCAGCAACTTGGTCCTCTTTGCATACTTTTACTAAATTCTACCATTTTGATGTATTTTCTTCTTCTGAAGCAGTTTTTGGTAGAAAAGTACTTCAGGCAGCGGTTTCAGTTTGAATCTTCGGCTTATGTTTTTCGTTAAACTTTATTTTTGGGTGTGGATTATTTTCAGCAGGAATTGGCTGTCTTTATTTTATCCCTCCCTCTCTAGTGACTCTTGTGTGGAAAGATCCACATCTTGGGTAGTCATTATCCCATACGTCACTAGCTCATGGACTCTTGCTAATTACATGAAAGAAAACATAATTTATGTAAGAACTTACCTTATAAATTCATTTCTTTCATATTAGCAAGAGTCCATGAGGCCCGCCCTTTTTTTGTGGTGGTTATGATTTTTGTATAAAGCACAATTATTCCAATTCCTTATTTTATATGCTTTCGCACTTTTTTATCACCCCACTTCTTGGCTATTCGTTAAACTGAATTGTGGGTGTGGTGAGGGGTGTATTTATAGGCATTTTGAGGTTTGGGAAACTTTGCCCCTCCTGGTAGGAATGTATATCCCATACGTCACTAGCTCATGGACTCTTGCTAATATGAAAGAAATGAATTTATCAGGTAAGTTCTTACATAAATTATGTTTTTATGTCTTTTAGGCCTCCTTTGATCATTTTCCCTACTTGGGGAGAGGAAAGGTTAGAAGTCTTAAGTTAGCAGGGATTTTATGTCTGCTTTGGTTAGGGGGGTGGAGTCGTCACTTGGGGATAGGAAGGTAGGGGATAATGCAGAATCATTAATTTCCGCAGGAGTTTAGGGCCAGGAGTGCTGTTTAACTTGCCTTGGTTTTGAGATTTAGTAGATCTGGAAGCCATGACATGTTTGTGAGGTGGCACAGAACTGTCAACACAGTGTGTTCACCTGCTATCAGATGTGGACTCTAAAAGAGAGGACCAGAGGTATCTGCTGGTTATTCGTCTCCCAGAGAAGGGTATTTAGCAGTCCAGCCTATTAGGGCAGTTGTCTTGTTGATACAAGGCCAGAGATGAGTTATGACAGAGGAATCGTGGCCAGAGGTGTCTTCTGGGTAATCATCCCCCAGGGAAAGGTGGTCAACAGTCTAGCCCAGATAGGGCAGTTGTCTTGGCAGATGAGGTGTGGCAGAGGATTCAGGGTCTTGTGGGGGGGCGTTAGAGGCGTAGTTATTGTATTGAGAGGCTTAGAAGTGTCCCTTCTGTTTTCTAGAGAGCCTCCTTTTTGTGTGTGAGGTTGTCCCTGTGTTCTAGATCAGGCTGGGCGCTAGCTGAGTTGTCAGATGGCTGTCTCGGGTTGGGGTCTAAATCTGGCTTTTGATCTCCTTGTTAGCTGTAAGTGTGGCCTTTTATGAAGCGGCTTGTAGGTCCTAAGTATGGCTGCCTCTGCAGTCAGGAGGTCTAGTGCAGGGCCACTATGCTGCAGGCGGTTACATTGCTAGTTTACCTGGATCCGGTACCAATTTGGTATGGTCCGGTCTTCCTCCCTTGACCCAGGGTGTCAGCAGGACCCGGAAGTGGTGAGGGTTGAGTATCTGCCTTTATTCGTGGATACCACTCTGCGATTTTCTCCGGTATCCAGCGGGTAAGTTTCAGTGTGACTCCTATTATTTTAATTTTTTTCTACGGGCTGTGTTTAGTGATTAGACCATGACATGTGCGGCAGGTTTAGGGTGTCATCCAAGGTGTTTGAGCAACCATGGGCTGTGTAGCGGCAATATGCAGTCACTGTGCTACCTTTTTGTGTAAAGTAAAGCTGTTATTTTTAGGGTCAAATCTGTTTTAGACCTTCTGATCAGCTGAGCTCTAAGGATGAGCCGCCATCTCATTGCGGAGCTAGTTCCGCCCCCCCCCCCCCCCCAATAGCAGCAAGTCTATTTTAGCCATTGTGTACAGCACAAAAAATGGCATAACCAACATCCTTATTAGTTGCATTATTAATGGAAAATTACTGCTTGTGATAATTATTGTAAGCTAGCACAAATGCGATATTGCTTGATACATTTTTGCATGACATATTGCGCAGTAGACAAAAAAATTTTGCTTGTGCAAAAAAGGTACTTTTCGCAAGTGTGTTATCGATGTAGGCTAGTGCATGTTATCTGAATACTCTATTTTGTAAAAGTTTAGGAATTTTAACTTTTTAAAAATCACTTGTTGCCAGTCATGTGTTCATACAGTGCGTAGTCCTCTAACACGACAAATAGCAACAAATTATCACAAGCACATGTCATTCATGGATAACCCACGTCTGTTAGCAGCAGTGTGTTGTGTGGGGGGTTAATGTTGTGCAAATTGGGGTTAAGGGAGGGGGGAGAAGTTAATATTACCAATAGGGAGTATGAGGCTTAATGGGGCACACATGCATGGTATTATTTTTAATTACATGGGGTAAACTGTTAAAATTGCATATGCAATGTTATATTGTTCATGTCCATTTAGTTGGAAGTATTTCTGATTTCTGGACTTTTAGCAAATGTCATGGCAATAATTCAGTGTGGTATGTTTTCAGTGTAATATTAGTGCAGTTTTTACCTGTGATTACCTTACTCTAAGCCTCTGCAGACTGCCCCCGTATGTCCGTTCTTTTGACACTCTTATTTTAGCAAATCAGTGCTGACTCTTAAAAGAACAGTATACACCAGAATTTTTAGTGTTCAAAAAGAAAGATAATCCCTTTACCCGTTCCCCAGTTTTGCATAACCAACACAGTTATATTAATATACTTTCTCCAACATAGGTGTGTCCGGTCCACGGCGTCATCCTTACTTGTGGGATATTCTCTTCCCCAACAGGAAATGGCAAAGAGCCCAGCAAAGCTGGTCACATGATCCCTCCTAGGCTCCGCCTACCCCAGTCATTCTCTTTGCCGTTGTACAGGCAACATCTCCACGGAGATGGCTTAGAGTTTTTTAGTGTTTAACTGTAGTTTTTATTATTCAATCAAGAGTTTGTTATTTTAAAATAGTGCTGGTATGTACTATTTACTCAGAAACAGAAAAGAGATGAAGATTTCTGTTTGTATGAGGAAAATGATTTTAGCACCGTAACTAAAATCCATGGCTGTTCCACACAGGACTGTTGAGAGCAATTAACTTCAGTTGGGGGAACAGTGTGCAGTCTCTTGCTGCTTGAGGTATGACACATTCTAACAAGACGATGTAATGCTGGAAGCTGTCATTTTTCCCTATGGGATCCGGTAAGCCATGTTTATTACGATGGTAAATAAGGGCTTCATAAGGGCTTATTAAGAATGTAGACTTTTCTGGGCTAAATCGATTCATTTTTAAAACATATTTAGCCTTGAGGAATCATTTTATCTGGGTATATTGATATTATAATATCGGCAGGCACTGTATTAGACACCTTATTTCTCTGGGGCTTTCCCAAAGCATAAGCAGAGCCTCATTTTCGCGCCGGTGTGGCGCACTTGTTTTTGAGAGGCATGGCATGCAGTCGCATGTGAGAGGAGCTCTGATACTTAGAAAAGGCTTTTTGAAGGCGTCATTTGGTATCGTATTCCCCTTTGGGTTTGGTTGGGTCTCAGCAAAGCAGATACCAGGGACTGTAAAGGGGTTAAAGTGTTAAAACGGCTCCGGTTCCGTTATTTTAAGGGTTAAAGCTTCCAAATTTGGTGTGCAATACTTTTAAGGCTTTAAGACACTGTGGTGAAAATTTGGTGAATTTTGTACAATTCCTTCATGTTTTTTCGCAATTGCAGTAATAAAGTGTGTTCAGTTTAAAATTTAAAGTGACAGTAACGGTTTTATTTTAAAACGTTTTTTGTACTTTATTATCAAGTTTATGCCTGTTTAACATGTCTGAACTACCAGATAGACGGTGTTCTGAATGTGGGGAAGCCAGAATTCCTGTTCATTTAAATAAATGTGATTTATGTGATAATGACAATGATGCCCAAGATGATTCCTCAAGTGAGGGGAGTAAGCATGGTACTGCATCATTCCCTCCTTCGTCTACACGAGTCTTGCCCACTCAGGAGGCCCCTAGTACATCTAGCGCGCCAATACTCCTTACTATGCAACAATTAACGGCTGTAATGGATAATTCTGTCAAAAACATTTTAGCCAAAATGAACCCTTGTCAGCGTAAGCGTGGCTGCTCTGTTTTAGTTACTGAAGAGCATGACGACGCTGATATTAATATCTCTGAAGGGCCCCTAACCCAATCCGAGGGGGCCAGGGAGGTTTTGTCTGAGGGAGAAATTACTGATTCAGGGAACATTTCTCAACAGGCTGAACCTGATGTAATTGCATTTAAATTTAAGTTGGAACATCTCCGCATTCTGCTTAAGGAGGTATTATCCACTCTGGATGATTGTGAAAAGTTGGTCATCCCAGAGAAACTATGTAAAATGGACAAGTTCCTAGAGGTGCCGGAGCTCCCAGAAGCTTTTCCTATACCCAAGCGGGTGGCGGACATTGTTAATAAAGAATGGGAAAGGCCCGGTATTCCTTTCGTCCCTCCCCCCATATTTAAAAAATTGTTTCCTATGGTCGACCCCAGAAAGGACTTATGGCAGACAGTCCCCAAGGTCGAGGGAGCGGTTTCTACTTTAAACAAACGCACCACTATACCCATAGAGGATAGTTGTGCTTTCAAAGATCCTATGGATAAAAAATTAGAAGGTTTGCTTAAAAAGATGTTTGTTCAGCAGGGTTACCTTCTACAACCAATTTCATGCATTGTCCCTGTCACTACAGCCGCATGTTTCTGGTTTGATGAGCTGATAAAGGCGCTCGATAGTGATTCTCCTCCTTATGAGGAGATTATGGACAGAATCAATGCTTTCAAATTGGCTAATTCTTTCACCCTAGACGCCACTTTGCAATTGGCTAGGTTAGCGGCTAAGAATTCTGGGTTTGCTATTGTGGCGCGCAGAGCGCTTTGGTTGAAATCTTGGTCGGCTGATGCGTCTTCCAAGAACAAGCTACTAAACATTCCTTTCAAGGGGAAAACGCTGTTTGGCCCTGACTTGAAAGAGATTATCTCGGATATCACTGGGGGTAAGGGCCACGCCCTTCCTCAGGATCGGCCTTTCAAGGCGAAAAATAGACCTAATTTTCGTCCCTTTCGTAAAAACGGACCAGCCCAAAGTGCTATGTCCTCTAAGCAAGAGGGTAATACTTCTCAAGCCAAGCCAGCTTGGAGACCAATGCAAGGCTGGAACAAGGGAAAGCAGGCCAAGAAGCCTGCCACTGCTACCAAGACAGCATGAAATATTAGCCCCCGATCCGGGACCGGATCTGGTGGGGGGCAGACTCTCTCTCTTCGCTCAGGCTTGGGCAAGAGATGTTCTGGATCCTTGGGCGCTAGAAATAGTCTCCCAGGGTTATCTCCTGGAATTCAAGGGACTTCCCCCAAGGGGGGAGGTTCCACAGGTCTCAGTTGTCTTCAGACCACATAAAAAGACAGGCGTTCTTACATTGTGTAGAAGACCTGTTAAAAATGGGAGTGATTCATCCTGTTCCAATAAGAGAACAAGGGATGGGGTTCTACTCCAATCTGTTCATAGTTCCCAAAAAAGAGGGAACGTTCAGACCAATCTTAGATCTCAAGATCTTAAACAAGTTTCTCAAGGTTCCATCTTTCAAGATGGAAACCATTCGAACTATTCTTCCTTCCATCCAGGAGGGTCAATTCATGACCACGGTGGATTTAAAGGATGCGTATCTACATATTCCTATCCACAAGGAACATCATCGGTTCCTAAGGTTTGCATTCCTGGACAAACATTACCAGTTCGTGGCGCTTCCTTTCGGATTAGCCACTGCTCCAAGGATTTTCACAAAGGTACTAGGGTCCCTTCTAGCGGTGCTAAGACCAAGGGGCATTGCAGTAGTACCTTACCTGGACGACATTCTGATTCAAGCGTCGTCCCTTCCTCAAGCAAAGGCTCACACGGACATTGTCCTGGCCTTTCTCAGATCTCACGGCTGGAAAGTGAACGTGGAAAAGAGTTCTCTATCCCCGTCTACAAGGGTTCCCTTCTTGGGAACAATTATAGACTCCTTAGAAATGAGGATCTTTCTAACAGAGGCCAGAAAAACAAAACTTCTAGACTCTTGTCGGATACTTCATTCCGTTCCTCTTCCTTCCATAGCTCAGTGCATGGAAGTGATCGGGTTGATGGTAGCGGCAATGGACATAGTTCCTTTTGCGCGCATTCATCTAAGACCATTACAACTGTGCATGCTCAGTCAGTGGAATGGGGACTATACAGACTTGTCTCCGAAGATACAAGTAAATCACAGGACCAGAGACTCACTCCGTTGGTGGCTGTCCCTGGACAATCTGTCTCAAGGGATGACGTTCCGCAGACCAGAGTGGGTCATTGTCACGACCGACGCCAGTCTGATGGGCTGGGGCGCGGTCTGGGGATCCCTGAAAGCTCAGGGTCTTTGGTCTCGGGAAGAATCTCTTCTACCGATAAATATTCTGGAACTGAGAGCGATATTCAATGCTCTCAAGGCCTGGCCTCGGCTAGCGAGGACCAAGTTCATACGGTTTCAATCAGACAACATGACAACTGTTGCATACATCAACCATCAGGGGGGAACAAGGAGTTCCCTAGCGATGGAAGAAGTGACCAAAATCATTCTATGGGCGGAGTCTCACTCCTGCCACCTGTCTGCTATCCATATCCCAGGAGTGGAAAATTGGGAAGCGGTTTTTCTGAGTCGTCAGACATTGCATCCGGGGGAGTGGGAACTCCATCCGGAAATCTTTGCCCAAGTCACTCACCTGTGGGGCATTCCAGACATGGATCTGATGGCCTCTCGTCAGAACTTCAAAGTTCCTTGCTACGGGGCCAGATCCAGGGATCCCAAGGCGGCTCTAGTGGATGCACTAGTAGCACCTTGGACCTTCAAACTAGCTTATGTGTTCCCGCCATTTCCTCTCATCCCCAGGCTGGTAGCCAGGATCAATCAGGAGAGGGCGTCGGTGATCTTGATAGCTCCTGCGTGGCCACGCAGGACTTGGTATGCAGATCTGGTGAATATGTCATCGGCTCCACCTTGGAAGCTACCTTTGAGACGAGACCTTCTTGTTCAGGGTCCGTTCGAACATCCGAATCTGGTTTCACTCCAGCTGACTGCTTGGAGATTGAACGCTTGATTTTATCGAAGCGAGGATTCTCAGATTCTGTTATCGATACTCTTGTTCAGGCCAGAAAGCCTGTAACTAGAAAGATTTACCACAAAATTTGGAAAAAATATATCTGTTGGTGTGAATCTAAAGGATTCCCTTGGGACAAGGTTAAGATTCCTAGAATTCTATCCTTCCTTCAAGAAGGATTGGAAAAAGGATTATCTGCAAGTTCCCTGAAGGGACAGATTTCTGCCTTGTCGGTATTACTTCACAAAAAGCTGGCAGCTGTGCCAGATGTTCAAGCCTTTGTTCAGGCTCTGGTTAGAATCAAGCCTGTTTACAAACCTTTGACTCCTCCTTGGAGTCTCAATTTAGTTCTTTCAGTTCTTCAGGGGGTTCCGTTTGAACCCTTACATTCCGTTGATATTAAGTTATTATCTTGGAAAGTTTTGTTTTTAGTTGCGATTTCTTCTGCTAGAAGAGTCTCAGAATTATCTGCTCTGCAGTGTTCTCCTCCTTATCTGGTGTTCCATGCAGATAAGGTGGTTTTACGTACTAAACCTGGTTTTCTTCCAAAAGTTGTTTCTAACAAAAACATTAACCAGGAGATTATCGTACCTTCTCTGTGTCCGAAACCAGTTTCAAAGAAGGAACGTTTGTTGCACAATTTGGATGTTGTTCGCGCTCTAAAATTCTATTTAGATGCTACTAAGGATTTTAGACAAACATCTTCCTTGTTTGTTGTTTATTCAGGTAAAAGGAGAGGTCAAAAAGCAACTTCTACCTCTCTCTCTTTTTGGATTAAAAGCATCATCAGATTGGCTTACGAGACTGCCGGACGGCAGCCTCCCGAAAGAATCACAGCTCATTCCACTAGGGCTGTGGCTTCCACATGGGCCTTCAAGAACGAGGCTTCTGTTGATCAGATATGTAGGGCAGCGACTTGGTCTTCACTGCACACTTTTACCAAATTTTACAAGTTTGATACTTTTGCTTCTTCTGAGGCTATTTTTGGGAGAAAGGTTTTGCAAGCCGTGGTGCCTTCCATTTAGGTGACCTGATTTGCTCCCTCCCTTCATCCGTGTCCTAAAGCTTTGGTATTGGTTCCCACAAGTAAGGATGACGCCGTGGACCGGACACACCTATGTTGGAGAAAACAGAATTTATGTTTACCTGATAAATTTCTTTCTCCAACGGTGTGTCCGGTCCACGGCCCGCCCTGGTTTTTTAATCAGGTCTGATAATTTATTTTCTTTAACTACAGTCACCACGGTACCATATGGTTTCTCCTATGCAAATATTCCTCCTTAACGTTGGTCGAATGACTGGGGTAGGCGGAGCCTAGGAGGGATCATGTGACCAGCTTTGCTGGGCTCTTTGCCATTTCCTGTTGGGGAAGAGAATATCCCACAAGTAAGGATGACGCCGTGGACCGGACACACCGTTGGAGAAAGAAATTTATCAGGTAAACATAAATTCTGTTTTTTACCTCTGATTACCTGGTTTCTAAGCCTCTGCAGACTGCCCCTTATTTCGGTTCTTTTGACAGACATGCATTTTAGCCAATCGGTGCTGACTCTTAACATTGTGCTCACTCCCATAATTATTTATCTGACACACATGAACTAGCAGTGTCAAAATGCACTTAGATAAGAGGCAGTCCAATGGCTTAGAAATTAGCATATGAGCCTACCTAGGTTTAGCTTTAAACAAAGAATACCAAGAGAGCTAAGCAAATTTGATAAAAGTAAATTGGAAAGTTGTTTAACCCCTTAGTGACCAGAGCACTTTTCCATTTTCTGTCCGTTTGGGACCAAGGCTATTTTTACATTTTTGCGGTGTTTGTGTTTAGCTGTAATTTTCTTCTTACTCATTTACTGTACCCACACATTATATACCGTTTTTCTCGCCATTAAATGGACTTTCTAAAGATACCATTATTTTCATCATATCTTATAATTTACTATAAAAAAAATGATAAAATATATGGAAAAATGGAAAAAAACACACTTTTTCTAACTTTGACCCCCAAAATCTGTTACATATCTAAAACCACCAAAAAACACCCATGCTAAATAGTTTCTAAATTTTGTCCTGAGTTTAGAAATACCCAATGTTTACATGTTGTTTGCTTTTTTTGCAAGTTATAGGGCCATAAATATAAGTAGCACTTTGCTATTTCCAAACCATTTTTTTCCAAAATTAGCGCTAGTTACATTAGAACACTGATATCTTTCAGGAATCCCTGAATATCCCTTGACATGTATATATTTCTCCAACATAGGTGTGTCCGGTCCACGGCGTCATCCTTACTTGTGGGATATTCTCTTCCCCAACAGGAAATGGCAAAGAGCCCAGCAAAGCTGGTCACATGATCCCTCCTAGGCTCCGCCTACCCCAGTCATTCTCTTTGCCGTTGTACAGGCAACATCTCCACGGAGATGGCTTAGAGTTTTTTAGTGTTTAACTGTAGTTTTTATTATTCAATCAAGAGTTTGTTATTTTAAAATAGTGCTGGTATGTACTATTTACTCTGAAACAGAAAAGAGATGAAGATTTCTGTTTGTAAGAGGAAAATGATTTTAGCAACCATTACTAAAATCGATGGCTGTTCCACACAGGACTGTTGAGAGGAATTAACTTCAGTTGGGGGAACAGTGAGCAGACTTTTGCTGCTTGAGGTATGACACATTCTAACAAGACGATGTAATGCTGGAAGCTGTCATTTTCCCTATGGGATCCGGTAAGCCATTTTTATTACAGAGTAAATAAGGGCTTCACAAGGGCTTGTTAAGACTGTAGACATTTTCTGGGCTAAATCGATTCATATATAAACATATTTAGCCTTGAGGAATCATTTAATCTGTGTATTTTTGTAAAATAATATCGGCAGGCACTGTTTTAGACACCTTATTCTCTAGGGGCTTTCCCTAATCATAGGCAGAGCCTCATTTTCGCGCCGGTATTGCGCACTTGTTTTTGAGAAGCATGACATGCAGTCGCATGTGTGAGGAGCTCTGATACATAAAAAAGACTTTCTGAAGGCGTCATTTGGTATCGTATTCCCCTTTGGGCTTGGTTGGGTCTCAGCAAAGCAGATACCAGGGACTGTAAAGGGGTTAAAGATAAAAACGGCTCCGGTTCTGTTATTTTAAGGCTTTCACCCTAGACGCCACTTTGCAATTGGCTAGGTTAGCGGCGAAAAATTCTGGGTTTGCTATTGTGGCGCGCAGAGCGCTTTGGTTGAAATCTTGGTCAGCGGATGCGTCTTCCAAGAACAAATTGCTTAACATTCCTTTCAAGGGGAAAACGCTGTTTGGCCCTGACTTGAAAGAGATTATCTCTGATATCACTGGGGGTAAGGGCCACGCCCTTCCTCAGGATAGGTCTTTCAAGGCCAAAAATAAACCTAATTTTCGTCCCTTTCGTAGAAACGGACCAGCCCCAAGTGCTACGTCCTCTAAGCAAGAGGGTAATACTTCTCAAGCCAAGCCAGCCTGGAGACCAATGCAAGGCTGGAACAAGGGAAAGCAGGCCAAGAAGCCTGCCACTGCTACCAAGACAGCATGAAATGTTGGCCCCCGATCCGGGACCGGATCTGGTGGGGGGCAGACTCTCTCTCTTCGCTCAGGCTTGGGCAAGAGATGTTCTGGATCCTTGGGCACTAGAAATAGTCTCCCAAGGTTATCTTCTGGAATTCAAGGGGCTTCCCCCAAGGGGGAGGTTCCACAGGTCTCAATTGTCTTCAGACCACATAAAGAGACAGGCATTCTTACATTGTGTAGAAGACCTGTTAAAAATGGGAGTGATTCATCCTGTTCCATTAGGAGAACAAGGGATGGGGTTCTACTCCAATCTGTTCGTAGTTCCCAAAAAAACATAATTTATGCTTACCTGATAAATTCCTTTCTTCTGTTGTGTGATCAGTCCACGGGTCATCATTACTTCTGGGATATAACTCCTCCCCAACAGGAAATGCAAGAGGATTCACCCAGCAGAGCTGCATATAGCTCCTCCCCTCTACGTCAGTCCCAGTCATTCGACCAAGAATCAACGAGAAAGGAGTAACCAAGGGTGAAGTGGTGACTGGAGTATAATTTAAAAGATATTTACCTGCCTTAAAACAGGGCGGGCCGTGGACTGATCACACAACAGAAGAAAGGAATTTATCAGGTAAGCATAAATTATGTTTTCTTCTGTTATGTGTGATCAGTCCACGGGTCATCATTACTTCTGGGATACCAATACCAAAGCAAAAGTACACGGATGACGGGAGGGATAGGCAGGCTCATTATACAGAAGGAACCACTGCCTGAAGAACCTTTCTCCCAAAAATAGCCTCCGAAGAAGCAAAAGTGTCAAATTTGTAAAATTTGGAAAAAGTATGAAGCGAAGACCAAGTTGCAGCCTTGCAAATCTGTTCAACAGAGGCCTCATTCTTAAAGGCCCAAGTGGAAGCCACAGCTCTAGTGGAGTGAGCTGTAATTCTTTCAGGAGGCTGCTGTCCAGCAGTCTCATAGGCTAAACGTATTATGCTACGAAGCCAAAAGGAGAGAGAGGTAGCAGAAGCTTTTTGACCTCTCCTCTGTCCAGAATAAACGACAAACAGGGAAGAAGTTTGGCGAAAATCTTTAGTTGCCTGCAAGTAGAACTTGAGGGCACGAACTACATCCAGATTGTGTAGAAGACGTTCCTTCTTTGAAGAAGGATTTGGACACAAGGATGGAACAACAATCTCTTGATTGATATTCCTGTTAGTGACTACCTTAGGTAAGAACCCAGGTTTAGTACGCAGAACTACCTTGTCTGAGTGAAAAATCAGATAAGGAGAATCACAATGTAAGGCTGATAACTCAGAGACTCTTCGAGCCGAGGAAATAGCCATTATA